>NC_048895.1:7739543-7809815 GCF_011077185.1 Oxyura jamaicensis
TTTCTTTCTCTCTCCCTCTTCTTTCTTTCTCTCTCCCTCTTCTTTCTCTCTCACTTTTTTATTTACTATTCCTCAGGGTTTAGCTTAATGTTTCAGAACAGGGAAGGAGGAAAAACTGACTGCATAGTTCTATGCACTAGACAGAGATTGATATCCCAGTAGCAGCCTAATGTCATCAATAGCTTAATAGGCACCATGGCAAAAGAGAATTTCAGTGAGTTTTTAAAAGCAATAATGTGATTATTTGCTGTGAGTTTCTCCAGTGCTTGAGGGAGGAAGCACAAAGGTGCTTGTTTAAAAAGGACACCACCGAGGGGCTGTAGGAGGCTGGCATCTTGGTTCAGGTAGCATTGACTTTCTCTGTGGAAAGCGGTAAGCAGAGCCTGAGTTGCAAAGGTCTGTGAAAGAAGGGGGGGGAAAAGAAGTATGAGGGCGTAAAAGGCCTTGCAGAGGGATCTGGACAGGTTGGAGAGCTGGGTGATCACCAACCGCATGAAGTTCAATAAGAGCAAGTGCCGGGTCCTGCACCTGGGACGGGGAAACCCTGGCTGCATGTACAGACTGGGCGATGAGACACTGGAGAGCAGCCTAGAAGAGAGGGATCTGGGGGTCGTGGTAGACAGCAAGTTGAATATGAGCCAGCAGTGTGCCCTGGCAGCCAGGAGGGCCAACCGTGTCCTGGGGTGCATCAAGAACGGCATCGCTAGTAGGTCAAGGGAGGTGATTGTCCCGCTCTACTCTGCGCTGGTGCGGCCTCACCTCGAGTACTGTGTGCAGTTCTGGGCACCACAGTATAAAAAGGACATGAAACTGTTGGAGAGTGTCCAGAGGAGGGCTACGAAGATGGTGAAAGGCCTGGAGGGGAAGACGTACGAGGAACGGCTGAGGTCACTGGGCCTGTTCAGCCTGGAGAAGAGGAGGCTGAGGGGAGACCTCATCACAGTCTACAACTTCCTCGTAAGGGGTTGTCAAGAGGCAGGAGACCTTTTCTCCATTAACACTAGTGACAGGACCCGCGGGAACGGGGTTAAGCTGAGGCAGGGGAAATTTAGGCTGGACGTCAGGAGGGGGTTCTTCACAGAGAGGGTGGTTGCACACTGGAACAGGCTCCCCAGGGAAGTTGTCACTGCACTGAGCCTGTCTGAATTTAAGAAGAGATTGGACTGTGCACTTAGTCACATGGTCTGAACTTTTGGGTAGACCTGTGCGGTGTCAAGAGTTGGACTTGATGATCCTTAAGGGTCCCTTCCAACTCAGGATATTCTATGATTCTATGATTCTAAGTAAAAGAATTCTGATGTCATCTCCCTAAATATTTTCATCTAAGTTCAAGGTAGAGCAGAAGCCTAGATGTTAGGTGAAAGCTTAACTAACAATTGTATTTGTACCTCTAAAATAGGCAGAGCCATGACTAATTTACTCACACAATTTCCTGCCTCTTCAGTCAGACACATATTTTTTTTTTATTTTATATTTTTTTTCCCACACAGCTCTATTCTTAAGCAGGTCCACATTTTTAATTCTTAATATTGATGGTCTTGTAATAATAGCACAGTAGCATGAATGGAAATCCAGGACAAAATAAAGTAAGTAGGCATCCTAGCAACAAAACGAGGCACGGACTGTTTGCCTATGCGGTATCCAGCTGGAAGTGAGGTACTGTGACTGCCCAGGAGCCTGAGGAAAGGATTTTGGAGTCACCAGCCTCATTTCTTCAGGATGATACTGCATTTGAAAAATAAAACGAACCAAAACAAACTTTGCAGCTTTTTAAGATAAGAAATGTTAGTCTGGAAGCTGAGAGCAAGTTCAGCTGAACATGAACTGAATTTGGTTTCATAGCACACAATAGCCAGAAATTTCACCTGACTTCAGCTTCTTACTTCACTTATGAATAAACAACAACATGCAATTTTTCCACTTGCCCCAGCGAGGTATTTCAGGCTTAGCTGTCTCAGTCCCATCTGCAGAAGACTGTGGTGTGTCAGGTGTCTCAACATTAACAGAATTAAAAGGAAGTGGATGGTTCCTTCACACATGCCTTAATGTCAGGATTTTGGACTGGGAAAAACTGGAAAAACACTATTGGAGCCTTTCCTAGTTCTTTTTTTACTGCCAAAAGTGTGACATTCAGACAGGTTTATCAGACCCATGTTTCTCAGAGCCCTTATGCTGCTTGAGTGGGCTGACAAAAGTGTGAATCCTATTGACATTATAACTCTGTCTACAGAATTGAAGTGGAGCTCTTGGAGACCAAGAAAGATGACGTCCCAAGTATGAGATAAAACGCATGCAATATTTGTTGCTTGGTTGGTTACAGAAGGGACTTACCAATTGTCATTGCAAATGTGACACAACAACTTTTACTCAGCTTTTCGTATATTTTTAATTTGAGTTTCTGATGTCCCCAGGATATTTGACTAAAACAAAGAAAAAGTATCTGCCAGAAAATGTGAGTTTACTGCTGTTATTGTTTCGTGTTTTTCAAAGTAAGAATGATTGATTATGTGCGGTAATTGTAGCACATACTTAACATTTAACAGACCCGTGAGTAAATGAGTTTTATTTTGACATTGTGTTGGGTCATGCAGCTGCTTTGGCTATCCTTCAGCATGAACCATATCCAGATTAAGGACAGCCTTATCACAAAGCATCGAGTTGGCTTTAAAAACTCTTCAGCATAGCAGGCAAAGCCTGCTGTTTTTAAATGGTAAATTTGAAGGATCTCATCTAAACAATATTCTCAATATAAGTTTCCCAGGGATGACTTTACGATAAAGCTAAGATACGCCATTGCTTTAAGTAGGCTTGTTCCTTGCTGTTCGTACTGGAATAATGTTTTTACTACTTATTATTATTACAAAAAATTCCCTCTGCAGCATGGTTTAGTGGTTGGTGTTGGCTGGACCCACAGTTTTAATTCTGGCTGCAGCAAGGCCTTTTCTGCAATCTGAAATGCAGATTCTTAACAGGCACTTTACAGAGAATGGGAACTGACACCCAACCAGTCGCGTAAACTTCGGGGTTTTGAACTTTTGGTTCTGTCTTGGTTCAACTCAGGTATAGGCAGTAAGAATCTCTGAAAACTAGTATCTAAGAAAAAACTGCAAATTTTGATTGTCTGCAGTGAGACAGGAATCTAATTCAGTGAAGCAGCCATCTCAAAATACATAGTTCATCTGCGTTTTTGCTTTTAAAATGGAGAATTTTAAGGCTAAGTCAGATCATGCTTTTCAACTCCTTCAGATGCTGGCTAGAAAGTACTGTATAAATGCAAAGTATTTAAAATTAATTATGTTGGAGGCCTATAAACCAGTGCATTGATTAAAAATCTCCAGTTCATTAAACTTCCCCATGGCAGAGGCCATCTCTGTAATATAAACTGCCATTTCTAGCAGCGGCGGCCGACTGGCATCTGTGTAGTAATCTTTTTAAGATCCCCACCTTTGTTCATTAGACCAGCAGCTGTTGTCTCGTGCTGTGCAGGATTTATTTCCCCTTGACACCAGTCTCGGAGGTGCAGTTGTGCCTTTCCCAGTACTTGATTCCAGTGAACTTCCTAGAGGCACTTTACCAGTTTTGCGGGGTTTTTTGTTGTCGTTTCAGTGTGCATTCTTGCAGTGAGCTTTTTGAAAGGACCACAAGTACTGAGGACATGTATAACACAGGTGTACTGCAGCTGGGGCAAACCAGATTCCTCTTGTGTGACCTGAGCAACGTATCTGCTGTAATAACATTTTTCTGGTTTGATTCACTCCTGGCATTTACCATGTGGAAGAACAGTAAGGCTTCATCGATAAATCATGCACCGTTAACTTGCTTAAATAAGTAAATCTCCTGAATTTCCTGGTGAAAACCAGAAACAAAAAGATCTGGAAAAGCACCAAGAACAGGAATTACTATGGAAAAAGAGTATATAGTTTCTTGAAATATAACATGATAAGTCTGCATATGTTGTTTACACCATAACTTGAATTCACCCAGCCTCAGATGCAAGGTCACAAAAGAAGTTTGGGGCTTATTATTCCCGGGGGCTGGCGGGGGATTGTATTATTTTGCTGTGGTGTTTGATTACCTTACCCTTTTTTATTACCATCTGCACCGCAAGGCTGGTTTTGCTGAGGTTATTTTTTTTTTTAAAGCAGCATCCCATGATACTCTTAAGTCTCTGCTTCCTGCGCTTTTGCTTCATTTGCAATTTTAAGAGATTTTCTCTAAGAAATAGATTTATTCTACATTATACATTAGTAAATTAGCTATTTTTACCATCTAACTTTAACCCTTTAATTCTGGAGAACAAATACAGTTGTTTTACAAGAAATTAAATAAGAAAATATTTAACTTTTTAGCATCCCGTAGTGTGCAGTGGTATAGAGAGATGTTTTCAAAGATGTCCACGTTTTCCTAAAACTCGTTGTTTTTAGTACACTCTCATTTTGCCTAGGAATTTTCTTTTGAAACTTAATTTTGTCTGTGTATTTTAAGCAGTTATTTTCAGGCGACTTCTTTGTGCAACCAACACCATTGACTGCAGTAGCTTTGGAAAGAGTTTTTCTTTATTAACAGCTTCAGCTGAATTGTTGGGAGAACAAAGTGCTGTCCCTGGTGACTCCTAAAGCATATGGATGCGTGCAAAGTGATTGCTAATATTATTTTTAATGAAAAAATATTGGGGTAGTACTTTTCATAGCTTTACGCAAGCATGAACTACTTCAAGCATAGTGCTAAATCTCAAGCTCCTTGAGCCGTTCTTCACCCCTCAAGATGTATTTCCTATACGTACACCTTCAAGACGAAGAACCCCCTTCCATGTACTTCTCCAGCCAAGGCAGCATGCAGCAGTAAATACAGAAACCCCATTTCTGCTGGCTCTCCACACACGGCAGTGCAGTGAGTAACTGGATCACATTTAAAAGCACAGCTCTACCGGCTTAATTCTTTGTAGGCATCTGAAAGCAGAAGTGTTGTGTGTTTCCTCCCAAGCATTTATCTCGGGGTGGCTGCTAGGGTGCAGAAAAGGAGAGAAACCATCCCGCAGATCACTGCTGCCTCGCTGGCAGCACCTCCTGCCCCAGTCACAACTCATCTAGTCAGAGTGCCATCAAAAATCCTTAGAAATCGCTTGGTTTATAAGCATGCAAATCATATCAAGGAGCACAGTATCAGGAAGGACAGTTAGCAGCCCTGCCTGTAAGACTTGCCCTCAACTCTTGCCAGTACTTAGAAATGTCAGTTATTCGGCATGCAGACCAGAGGCGGGATTTCTTGTCAGCTAGATAGTTTTGTCTGTGGGGTCTTCCCACATCTTTCCTGTAGTTGTGAGATGATGGCTCGCTTGGGTGTGTAAATGACCCCAAGTATGTATATACGTGGTTTCCATAAACCTGGACAGGAAGACAGCCTGTAGAAAATAGGCAAATTATGAAGCAGAGTGATATCTTCTGAGTAAAATGACGTTTTTGACTGGTTGTAGCAAACAGTGATAATGCCTAATTCCTTATCACTGTCACATGATGCGGGTCAAGTCTCAGCGTAAGTGAAGTGCCTGGGTTTTTACAGGCAGTTGCACAAAGGAATTCCAGGAAAGGAACAGTGGGTTGTGGCTTAACGTTTTCTAAATCTGTTTTGAAAAATGCAGATGAGCACCTATATATCAAACTGATGATACAGATAAAGTATTTGAAACCAATATATCAAAGATTCTTCACTTTCCTACAAAAGTAATTTGTCAGCATGCCATTATTATCATGTAAATCTCTTCCTCCTTACCACACAATAACAATATATCTTTGGACATCATTTCTGCCTCCTGAGGTTGTTGCA
The DNA here is from genome assembly GCF_011077185.1 of Oxyura jamaicensis. Classification (NCBI taxonomy): domain Eukaryota; kingdom Metazoa; phylum Chordata; class Aves; order Anseriformes; family Anatidae; genus Oxyura; species Oxyura jamaicensis. The sequence goes on from NC_048895.1 coordinate 7,745,367, forward strand.
TTATCTGTAATTTCCATAAAGTTATCCTCTTAACAATGCTTACTTCACTGTACACTTATATTGCTAGTCAGTGCACTCTTTCAGGAAGCCAAATAGCTCACACGAATGTTTTGTGCAGGCCTCTCCATGATTTTTTGAATTAATACAGAGAAGGCATGTTTTAGCAGAGGCTGAAGTATCACATTTAGATTTGATAATCTACTCTATCTTCGCCATTTTTTTTCTTTATGTTATGCAGTGCTCATATTTAGCTAGGTGTTTCACTGCGTGGGTTTGTGCTAGAAGAATGATCAAAGTTGTGTCACATATCATGTATTATTGGAAATATAGAATGTTTCTAGTATGATTTATTGAGTTCTCATCGTATTAAATGGAAAATGTATACATTGATCAGAGGTCATCTTGCTCAAGTATTTCGTAAGTATGGTAGAAGAAAAGTTATTTAGACAACAGTGATTTATTTTTTTTTCCAAAAATCATTCATCTGTGTGGTCACTGAAGTATATCAAATGCTAATGTCTCAGTTTCCATCTATGCCTGTCCAGAGTATTCAATCATTTTCTGTTAAGCCATCTTTATAAGAGAAGCATGCACTTCTACTTGTTTGTTTTTGGCAGATGTCTTCCATTTTCCTTGTCATATGTCAAAATTGGTTATGATAGAATTGATTTGCCTCAGTTAAGAATTCAATTTTTTTCAATTACCTTTTCATCCTTCTGGAGGCTGCTTCGATTACTAAGGCTCGGAGAGGACCTGTGGGGGGCCAGCTTCAGGAAAGCCGTGATAGGCCATCGGTACCTTAGTTGGGTGTGCGTTAAGAGCTTGCTTCTTCCATCCTGAGAAGGTTTATGGCTGCAGAGCTGCGACCGCCTCTCTGTTGGCCATCGCAGCCGATCTGGCACGTGGTTTGTTAATGCATGGGGTATGTTAATGCGCTGTGGATTTAGAAGTGGCAAATCTGTGCTTCCGCTTCCCCAGCAGAGGCGATCATTTGTTTTTGCAGGTTCTGTTACTTGGCTGTGCTCTGAGCTGGATCAGGGTGAAAATGAATGCAATTTTGTGAAAAAGAGGTTGATTTATCCATATGATTTGGTTGAGAGGGTAGCTGAACAAGCAATTGTACAGACACAGCTAAAGGCAGGGTGCCCAGCGATTAGGGACAAGAAATTGCTCGGGGCTGGAAATGCTTAATCCACTGCCAGGGGATAACTGCGTGGATTTGAGTCCTTGTCCAGTGCCCCGAGGTGAAAGACTTCTTCCTCTGTTGAGGATTGCACATAAAGTGCTAGTACTTAGCAGTAGTGCTTTTTTTTTTTTTTTTTTTTTTTTTTTTTTTTTTTTTTTGTTAATGTCTCAGGAAACACTAATGTTGGTGAAGATTGTGGTGGTAGTGGTGCTTATAAAAATATACTTGAGGTTTCAACGCATTCTGTTTTACTTATCCTGCTTGGTTTGGAAAAGCACTTAGTAATTAAGCTAAAATAATTAAATAGGATATTAAAAGCACAGGATAGATTTCCAGCATTCTTTTTTCCCCTTGAGGTCATAAAATACTATTCTTGCATTAACATCCTGGAGTCTGTTGAGCAGAGATTTTGGGTACGTTAAAAACAAAAGTTCAGTTAAGGTAAGTAGTAAGGCTTGGCATCTTGGCGTAGTTGGTGCAGAACATGCTTACAGCTCCACAAGCACATCCTTTTCTATGAGAAGGTTTCAGAAAATACATTGAAGGTGGAAGAACGCATGATTCGGTAATTATCTTTCTGTCTAATACAGAGTATTTCAAAATGATGATTTGAAAATCAGTGGTGCAGTGTCCAGGATGAGTATGGAGAATTATAAGCAACTGCTTATCTGATTTCACTGTGTCATCTGAGTATTAACCCTGGCAGGGAACACCTCCAAACAGATAGCCAAGATTTTAACACTCAGTCAAAGGCTTAATTCAGATAAAGGTGTTATCTGCCCCTCAACTCAGGGACAGATGGCTTCAGAGAAATGTGCAACACCTTGCAAACCCAGCTGTGCCCCTCATGCAGAAAGTTGTTGTTTCCATTCCAGCTTCAGAAACGACTTGGGGGTGAGGGAGCTACCTGAGCTCCCTGCCTCCTGGCTGGCAATGAGTGGCCAAGTGTGCAAGGCTTTGGATGGTCCAAGTCTTTCTGTGATAGCCGGTAGAGAGTACGCAAGTTAGGCTACGAATAGATTATATGCATCTCTTGAAATCCTATCTCCAATTAGCTTTTCAAACCTTTTTTGCTTTAATCGTTTCAAACGTGCTGTTGGGAACTGCTGTAGCTTTGAACTAGTTAAATACAAAGTAAAATATTGAACAATGCAAATTCAGAATCTGTGTTTTGTGTCCGCACAAGTATTTGTTCAGCCTTTCTACTTCAGCTTATTTTACCTTTTTGAACTGATAGCGTAATTTATACGGTGATTATTGCCTTTAGTGGAACTTCATAATTGCTGCTGACTTAGGGCCTTGGAGTTGCCGTGTTGGTGCACACAGTATTTCCTTTTTTGTTTGTTTGTTTCCTTTTTCTTAAACTTTTTTGCCATAATTACAGTAAATGATTTCTTTGATTGCATGTTGAGTGAGCAAAAATGCTGTGCCAGCAGCCTTTTTTTTTTCTTTTTCTTTTTCTTTTTTTTTTTTTTTTTCTTTTGCTGCTGCTACTATTCTTTTCCTGGCTCCTGAGGGTAAAAAGATCTATGCACTCTACTAATTTTCTTGCATACTTAGCTGCAATTGTAACCTTTAGTAATTATTATTTAATTAACTCCAAAGTATTGAGTGAATAATGCAAAACAAAAAAAGAAAAGGAGGAAGGTCAAAACAAGGTATTTTTGTAAATTTCAAATCCACAAGCATTATTATTGGAATTTTTGCATAAGGCATTAATAGGACACTGACATTAAATAGCCTGCATAATTCTAGAAGAATCAGAGCTCTGTAGTACAAGGCAGTTTGGTATTAAGCTGGGAATCAATCTTATTTTCATAACTGGTAGTGAGAATTTCTTTGAGCTTTGAATAAGATCACTTTCTGTTATGGAAATTTTAATTCTGCTTTACCTTCTTTGAAATGTTTTCTTTCCAATTAGCAGCTGTTTACTAAATACTATTTTTCTGGTAAACATTGACTAATTTTGGCAGAAAAAAATGTTTGTATATACTTGAATGTCTGCTTATAGATCTGTAGATCTCTGCGTTTAAAAATGAGCAGTAAATGTTTGTGGCCATACATTTGTTTGAATACAACATAAAGACTGGCTTTTAATAAACAGAAGTCTCTGGGTTTGCTTTTGCAGTGGATGGCTGTATACACAGAGCTGCTGGGCCCTGTTTAGTTGCTGAATGCCGCAACCTGAGTGGCTGTGAGACTGGGCAAGCAAAAATTACGTGTGGATACGAACTACCTGCAAAATGTAAGTCGACTCCTTCTCAACATTTTCTTTTTGTTTTCAGCACGTGGAGCTGGTGTGCATGCTTTATTTCCCTGTAGTCTAATTCAACAAGGTATTCATTTTACAAAGTTAGCAGCGGGACTTAATTAAGCATGTACTGTAATAAAGCCTTCCCCTCAAAGCAGTTCAGGCTTTTATAAATGATTATTTCACCTATGTTATCCGATGAAAACTTACATGTCTCAAAAATATAAAGCATCTTTCATGTTTACTTTTTTGCAAGCTAAAACATATCCTTTCATATGCATAATAAAGGATTTGAACTGCTTTAAGAAGTATGAACAAAATATACATTATCATATTTAAGTTCCATGGAGACAGTTTTTGGAAATGTTGCATATTTCATATTCGTCATGCAGATTCCTTGATTGTGAATACTTTAAGAGCTGAGGAGATCAAAGTGATGTATTGTGTTTTCAGCTGCTATGTAGAGGCTGATTGGCAATTACTGTGAAGGCATCTGTCACACTTTAGCTTTCGGCGGAGTGCAGCTCGGTGCTGGAATGTTTTTTTGTACTTTCAAAGTGGAATTACCAAAATTCCTTATTTAAAGTAGGAAAAAGGCTATTTCACCTTGTTGCATAGTTGTTGAGCTGGTCTTGGAAAAAATTAACATGTTGACAGCATGTTGGTTGGACAGTCTCTTATGTAAGAATCACATGTAGGAAATCTCTTCAAGTTTGGATCTTACTAGAAAAGTATGTTAAGAAACGATGATACAAATATCAAGAAAGCGTTACAAATGGCATATAACTAGAATTGAAGCTCTCTCCCTCTCTCTTTTTTTTTATTTTAATATGCAATCTGCACTAGGAACATGCCTCATTCAAATGTATTTAGATCTGTTCTCTTAATTCATTTCAGGCTGTTTCCACATAAAATGAAATGCATACTGCAGAAATGGGTATCTTGTTAAGTTCCTGTGGCCCTTAATGCCATAGGTAAAGAAGAAAGTTGTGTTCTAGTCATTTGTTGACACCTTCTATAATGATGATGATGAGAGCTACCAATTACTTCTTTGACAATGAGTTCTAATTGCTGCATGTGGGAAAACTTTGCTTTATTTTATATGTAGTTTTACCACGTTAAAAACAAAACAGAACTTTGCTATATTTTATACCTAGTTGGACCACATTAATGATTATTTAGGAAAGGTAAATTTTGCTTCAGATCAAGGACATTGCTGTGAGGAAGATCCAATGTGGTAGTTACGTGGTTTTTTTTTTTGTTGTTTGTTTGTTTGTTTGTTTTTTATTCTTATATGATCAAAATCTTTACCAAAATTCCTATAAAATGGATAAAATTATCAAATAACTACTGACAGTAAATAATCTACTGTGGATGTTTGCGATTTAATTCTTCTTTAAAAATAAAAAAAAATAAAGAAACCTTGGGAGGCTCAGAAAAGTTGCTCATCCATGGGTGCATAATACCTCCCATCTATTTTAATGAGAGAAACTAAATGCAAGGTACCAAAGCAACAAGCACTGAACTGCATTTGAAAGAGAGAGTCACGTATGAGGCATGCCCTCCCTTTAAGTTTTATAGCAGTTTAATGTGTCTTGCTTTAGTTAGGTTTGTAGAATGGGATCCCGTTTGAAGACTGTAGGGGAAAAAATTGTTTTGTTCTTTATATAGAAATGATAAACAAAACAATGAGAAAACCCATTATCACTTGCAGTTTGAAATAAAACCTGTAACCACCTGCAGAGAAAAGCCAATATTCTGCTTAATCAATATTCTTAGAAATTGAAATTGCATCCAAGATGCATCTATTTGTATTCGATCATGCATCACATGAGATGGAGAAAGGATACATTAACTGGCAAACAGGCAAAAGGAGGGAAATGTACAGTTTACATGCAGAGTCTGAGAATTAGTACTCTTGGCTTTTTAGATTTTTTTCCTTGAAACATATTTGTGTTCATCAGCTGTTGTTTTCTTTTGCTTTTCCCTTTAGAAGCTTTTGGTTGTGGGCTCATTAAATTACCGTACCTTGTAGACAGTTCATCTGGAAGTGATCAAACAGTTGAGACTGTTTTCATGTTTTAAAGAGCTGTAGAGCCACTTGATATCTTCTGTCACTCTGTGTCACTTTGCCATAACAGTATGACAATTTAAAAGTCTTTTACATCTGAATTTTGCAACGGATCTGCAATATGACAGGAGGCCTGGATTTTCCCATCCAGGTGTGCTATGATGCAATCGTGCGTGTCAGCAATTTATTTGAAGTCATAGGCGAATGGATAGCTGCCAGTTTTTACGATGAGTTTGCTCTTCACCTATCTATTTGTATACCCGAGGCCAACTATAATAATCCATTAATAGTTTGAGTAGTGTAATGATTATTTTGTTGTCTCAGGTTTTCTTGTGATTGTGGTTGGACGAATAATAATATTAAATGTGAAATGTTTTTCCAACTGTGATGAATTGTTATTATTATTCTTTTTATTTATATAACTAAATAGTAAATGTTCCAATCATATTCCCTGCCCCTGGGATTTCCCCATCTCTAGTTCTTGATTTTGAAATGTTTTGCTTGGAAGCGGTTTGCTGAACTCAGCAAAGCTGCTCCAGGACAGAGCAGCCTGCACAAGTGCTGTATGATGCAGGACTTCATCTTAAACTGAAAACTCTGCGTTTATAGAAGATTTAGTATTCAAAGATCATACAGCATATTGTGTAGTCTTATAGACAACTTGGAGGAAGCTGGAATTAAATTTGGCATTCGAAGGAAGGTATGCTTTGCTGGGAAACTGGTAGTTGGTAAATAAAAAATACTGGCAATCTGCTTTATGATCTATTGTATTTTTATTGTATACTTTGCTGTATTTACCTAATAAGTTCTTATTCTTATTCCTAAATAAGAACAGGTGTGATAAAGATTTTTTTTCACAAATGAAAAAAACAAAAGAGAAAAAAAATCTGAGTGAAAAATGCAAAGACTGATGGCATAGGCTAGCCTTCTGTGTTTTGTTCTAGTAGTTGGATCTGAGTCAGAGATCAGTCTGTGAAGTACACAAGTAACAGTAAATGCTTAGGGAGAGAATACATAAAATAGTTCATATTTTTCTCATCTTGTCATGCTAGTAGTGTGAACAGACCAAAATGAACATAGCTATACCCTAGATATGTTGCTCTATGAACTTCTCAAGATACATTTTTGAAAGCCAAAAAATAGTCTATATGAAAATAGACGTGAAATTGAAATGAAATTTCTAATTACCAGTTAATGCAATGCTCAGTACAGTTTTACAGAAGTAAGTGTAATCACCATCTGCCTTCTGTGCTGCAAAAGCCTACACAAAGCCCCCCAAATGCCAAGTGAGTTATTTGCTGAATACATAATTTGGTTGATGTCATCTATTGTTTTTCAGCAAACACCTATGCAGGCACCCATGTTTTCATAGCATGTCAGAGGGTGGGTTGAAAAGGCACTGCTGTTTGCTCAGATATTTTCCTTTAATGCTCTCCCAGACCAACCATCAGTTACTTAACTTTTGTGCTTCATACTGTTGTTCGTTTTTAAAGAAAAGTTCATTGTAAATATTGTACAACTGGTCCTCAAACATTGAGCAGTGCTCTGATATCATCGATAGCAGATGAACAGTATCTGTGTCAAGCTCTACAAATGCTTGTTTTCTTCCTCATTTGATTAATAGTCTCAGTTGGCTCTTCTGGCAGAAAATGGTCTGAATGTGAATTGTGTTTATAGCTGGAGCCAAGGGTCCATAACAGCCTCATGGCTTGTTACCTGCTTGTAGATGTCTGCCATAAAAAAGAGCCTGTCAGAACACATTAAAAAATACAGTCCCATTCTACAAGGTGTTAAATGGGTTTAAAACCAATTGAAGACATGGTAACAACATCCAAAACAGGTAAGTGGTACCCTGTCCTTGGCAAGAAAGGGCCACCCAAAATAACTTTCTCCTGTTGTTAATATTTCTCGTAATCTTTTCTTTCTTTTTATGGAAAATGTTTGATAATAAAACCCCCAAACCTAGGAAAATAAAATGTTATGGCCTCTAATATGGGACAGAGCCAATGACTGGTAAATTAAATCTGAAAGTTTGACTTTCAGTGCAAGCACCTTGCTGGATATGCTAGGCAGTTTCATTGTTTTATGTTGTTAATAAAGCTTTAGTATTTTGAACAAATTTTTCTGTTTGATATTTTGAGTACTACAAGCAGTGCCCATTGGGAAATGCCTTATATAGCACAGTCTCCTGGTCCAAAGTCACTGTGTAGATCAATCTGGAGTAATAATGTGCATGTGCTCTCAAAGACAATTCCTGCTGTGAAATAAGTAGTTAGTGGGAGAGCTAGCATTAAACACAGTAGGAAGAAGCAGCCTTTCGATTTCTTTAATCAGATTAGAAAGTGGAGATTAAAAGTAGAGAATAAAAATGCGCTACTGTTACATAGGCATAATTTTCAGTATTTAAAAGATGAGCATTGAGAAGGTATTATTTTAAAGTAGGGCTGTAAAGGTAGAGAATTTAAATCTCTCTGTATTTGCTTGGAGACTGCTTCCAGATCTGTAATTAAAAGGCTGATTAGACAGCAGTGGAACTCCAAGTACTGTACTCCAGTACTCCAAAGGTGATCAGTTGCAAAAATGGAGCACAGCATTTAAGCATATTGTTCGAATTCATGGGATTCCATAAATAACTTTGTTTACTTTCAAACCCTTGTTTGATTTAATAATATCTAAAATTTTCTTCAAATGATTCTAAATTTTTGATGTGCAAGACTCAGGAAGATACTTTCCTCTGCGTTATGATGTGCAGAAAAAAACATTATCTTTGCAGAAAAAACATTATCTTTGCATGATTTTTTTTTTTTTTGAAAGAGCTTGTTAAGGGAATTTAAAATCAAGTCTGTGAACTGAAAAGGAAGGCATTAAAAGTGACCAACACGTGGCCAGCCAAGAGAGATAATTGCTTGGAGACAACTAAGTTGGCTAATATTTCCCTGCTAGTTAAGGTCCTTGATCTTTACCCACCATTGCTTTTCAGTAGTTCAGTGAAAACAGATGTGCCACCGAATTCATAACTAGACTGAAGTTTGATGAAATTTCAGGTGAAAGAGACTACTGAAAAGGAGAGGGTGACACAATCATGAATATAATCGAAGCTTCTTAAATGTTAGGATTTTTTTTCAAGGAGAGATGTCTTTATACTTTTTGCCTTAGCTGAGTAGCATTGCATTATTTTCACCATTGTGCCCAGACTGTGTGACACTTGCTGAAAAAAAGATTTAGCCCAAAAAAGCTCTGGAAAGGTAGTTCCTGAAGCAGCTGTTTGCTACCCATTTTTAGTATTTCTAAAATCTTTGCTTAAATTTGTACACCAAAATTGAAAATAAGGCAAAGTAAGTTTTTAATAATCAAAGGTCCAAGACCCCTTGTCATTGAGTGATATTTTTGTTGTATAGACTTTTTTTTTTTTATGTTTAACAAACCACTTGCTATGTATTTGTGCTTCTTTTTTTCTTCTGAGTTGTGTCTGGTTTTCAAAGGTATTTCTATAAGCTCAGTTTATGTATTTTATAATGATTTTGAACGTAAGTGCAGTGATGTCTTTATTGTGTTTTAATTTGGTCTAATTGGTTCCAGTCATCTTAATGACCTGCTATATTTGCCATTAACACTAGGATACATTGCATATGCTGTAAATGTGTTGGAAGGGAAACGTTAACGATTACCTCTTCAGTCCTAGAACCTATTTAGATTTTAGAGAAGTTAATGGTATATTGTAAAGCTCAATGGCTTGCCTCTCCCTGCTGTATATACACACTCACACACACAGGGGGAGAGATAGATTCATGGGGAATGTAGTTACCAACTTTGACTAAATGAGTTCAAGCATCTCCTTCGATTCCAAGTCCTCAGTCTGCCGTTTGGGTAGAAAAGGGACAAGTTCTGTAGCTACCAGTTGAAAATTATGGATATGAATCAGCAAGAAACTTCCATCATGAGAGTATACAGTCTTTGCCTTGGATTTGAGCCTAGCTCAAGTACAGTTTTTAATGGATAGATTCTTTAAAATTTAATCCGTGAATGGGCCGGTGTGCATTTGTTAGTGCTCTATGTAGTGTCATGCTGTGGTTAACCTACTGCACGTAATGTTGGAAACCCTCATTTCACATCAAATCATTCAGTTAAGAAATGTATGCCATGTGGCTAAAGGAAAGGTTTTACTATTGATCTCTTCTGCTAAATCTAAATTGTCTTCTGGGCATAGGCTGCTACAGTTCTGTCAGTGAACACTGAACTCTGGGACAGGAGTGCGCACAGACAAAATTACAGACTGGGCCTTTTGCTCAGTAGCTGGGTCCACCATTGGCTTATAACGTGTGTGCCAATATCATGTAATGGTGGGAAGCAGAAACCCGATGCTGTGAGCTCTTGGCCTTATTTCTGTAGCTCTGGACATGTACTATTTTGGAAAAGGTTTAGTTCTTGGTGTTACTGAAAGTGGTCACAGAACGGAGCATAGCATGGCGATGCCGGGAGCCCGCCTGGTTTTGTACCACGGCTCCCTAGCACCAGCCTCCGTGGGGCTGGGGTTCACCCTCAGGAGACCCCGCTGATGAAACAGAGAGCAGCTTACAAGGTGAAAACAGACTCCTAATGCTTAATTTATATGTAAAGTGCTGTTTAAATGTCTCTTCTTTCAGTCAAAAATAATTTTCACTGGGACTTGCATTACCACAGTGGTGGCTGGTAGTCATTCCTCAGACATTTTGGCGCTGATATATTTTATTTCCTCTGTACTTGGACATGGTTGATCCTTTTTACCCAAATAATAATAAAAAGTCAAATGCATAGCAGAAAAATAAACAAATTTTCTGATAGTTACAGTCAGCTGACAAGGAGAAGGGTTATAATGGGTTATAATGGAGATGTTTATGCTCCTTTAACTGCAGTGCTTGCTGCTGCTCCCACTCTAATACGTTCCCTCAGTAGCCAAAGCCTACACTCAGTACTTGAAAAATTAATCTTTGATGCATGAGATTTTGTCTGCCTGAATTTTGCTTGTCTCATTTTAAATGGTGATAGAAATTGCTTACTGTAGTAAAACACAACATTAACCTCATAGTGTGCTGGCACTTTGTGATTTATGCTGGTTTAGTCTCTGAAAAATATGCAGCCTGTCTCCCAAACCTGGGTTTAGCTTATAAAATATGTTGGCACAAGCTCGGGGCTTGAATTGGAACACTAACTGCTGATCCTCCATCTCCCTGGGGTAGGAAAAAGGTTTAAAATTGTAGCCTCTCAGTGGTCATTAACTTCATATCATTTCTTCAGATTAATTATAATTGTGTTATTGTAGCTGGAATGTTTTAAAAACAGTACAGCCTAATTTTGTTTCTCGTGAGCAAAGTACAGTATTCCTTTTTGTGCTGTGTCTGCGTATTTCTCAGACAAAAATACGACAAATTATTTGCAAATGGAAATAATCAGATCATATGTAATATGTAAGGACACAGCTATTTCCATGCTACTATTAAAAGTAGTATCAGAGGAATGAAAGGTGCTCTGATTTTGTTTTTATTGTTACTATTGATGTTTCATTCATTCCCAAACCTTGTTGTTAACTTGAAGTTGAAAGACGCTCGTTCTATTTTTTTTTTTTTTTTATTGTATTCTTGAATGGATCTTAGAGAGGAAAAGTTGGATTGTTTCAAGAGGAGTTCTTTACCTGTCATCTAATTCCTTTCAGCCAGTCTAAAGTGGATAGGATGGGAAGGTTACGTGCAATGGTTTTTAAAAGGTCCTCGTTTCACCCAGCAGAGAGGAATCCTGAGGCTGTTTTGCATAAACTAAATGCACAGAGCAAAACACGCTTTAGTGACCATTAGTTTGTCAAAATTGAGGTCAAACATTTGAAACATTTCTCTTCAGGAGGAAGACATCAGGTGTGAGACTGCAGGGCATAAATACCATTTTAATTGCTGCAGTGAAGAGCCTAAATACTGATTAACCAGATAGTCATTAAAAAAAAAAAAAAAAAAAAAAAGGCAAAATTTTAAATACTATAGATGCCGTTTCACTGCTGGTGAAAACATACTTTCATCCAGGATGTTTTGTATTCGAGTATGGGGATCTGAGTCACAGGGATTTTTTAAAGCAAACCTAGCTCCCTATTTTTTGTTGTTTTTAGCATTTTCATAGCATCCCCCTTTCCTCTACAACATTTTCACACACTGATTCTGGTTTTTGTTTTGTTTTGTTTGAAATATTTGGTACAAGTTGAAGAGTCTATGTTAGTTTTATTTCTCCCTTTCTTAGACTTCTCAGAATCTTGCTTCCTCCTTTGCTATCTGTGAGTTTTTGATAATGTTTATGGAAATTCTTAAGTTAGCATTCATGATGTTGTACCTTTTTACAAATATAAGGACAACCAAGCAGAGGGATACGCTGATCTTGCTATATATTTCTGTGGCTATACATCTGTACATCTATGTATGTGTCTGTATTTTCTGCACACTCGCCTCATCAATGTTGCAGAACATTTACAACTTTCTGTGGCTTGCAAATGTTACAGTCCTAGGACCAGGTTTATAAAGGAAGTGTGTTAATGCAAGGTACAGTACTTTCAGTGAAAACTTTTTTTTATAGCTGCTTCTGCCCACATGCTGGTTTGTGGGTGACTGTAATTTGTATAATATAATTTACACAGTAAGAAGCCAGAAGAAAGTGTTAATTAAACAACTGTCACCAACTTTGAATTACATCTTCTTTACATACTCCTGGTAGCTATTTGTCATGCTACAAATCTCTCTTCTGTCTCCTTGGGAAGTGAGTTCCTGTTAACCTCGGACACAGTGGTCAGAATTCTGTTATATTTTTGACTGATCTACCAGAGAGATGGACAGAGAAACGTCCGACGATTTTTTTGTCTATACACGTCCAAAAGAGAGTGTGTGTGATACATCACTGCACACTGCTAAGTAAACTTCCTATTTAGTTTTCAGTAAAACTTTCCAAGGCCTTTCCAGGCTTATAAATAACTAAATTCATAAATGCAAAATGTTTTGAGACGCTAAAAATAACCCCTTTTGATATCTAATTATATTTGTGTCTGTCTGGATCACATTTATCTTTTTGTAACTTCCTTACTATGTTTTCAGTATAATTTTATACAGTCTTCATGTTAGAATTAAAACATGTGGGTTGATTTTTAGAAAGTAAGAGTACAGTAAGGATATTGTTTGATTTCTCATAGCCTGGAAGCTATAAACAGCAGGTCATCAAGACTCTGAACTGTTTGAAGTACCCATGAACACGAAGGAGGAAACAGTTTCTCATTGAAACTCGGTGTTTTAACAACCACATTATTCATTTTTAATTCTCTCCACAGAACGGGGGGAACTCCACAGATGTTACATGAGGCAGAGAGGGAAAACCCCCCTGAGACATCGAGAGGTGTCATGGATAGCAAAATAATGTAATATAATACGCTCTGAAAGCCTGCAGTTCTGAAAATGACAATTCATTCATATAAAAGATTGCATTTGTGTCAGGTGTAATCCTGTCAAAGGTGTAATCTTGTTTAAAACAACTTTTTCACAAAACGGAGCAGAAATGTTTCCAGGGAAGAATGTTCATTTAAAATTAATTTGTTGTAATAAAGCCCTATTCATGAGAAGCTGAAAGTGAAGTTAACGCAAAATTGACTGGGGAGCCATGAATATTTTTGGATTTCTTTCAGTTTAGAGAGTGAACATAAACAAAGGCACAAAGCATGTCATTTTAAAACAGAATCTTACATTTGGCAATGAAACTTCAGAAAATGAATTTTGGCTTTGAAAGATTTGCCAGAACTTTAAAAAAAGTAAAATAAAAGCATCTCTCCATCACTGCCAGAATCCCCCGTTACTGCATGGTTTTTGCAGGCTGTAAAACCTCCTCTCTTCTTCTGATTTACTGTTCAAGGATCTGTATTGCTTGGGGGCCATACATAAGTGGAGGCTACATTCAACACACAAATTAGTTGTAGTCAAGAATAATATATCCCTACGGATTACAAATGAAAAAATAAGACAACAACAACAATCAGGGAAACCAAAACAAAACAGAACAACAGAAAAACACCATGGGGTTAACATTTTTATAGTGGTTATAACTAAAATACTTCCAGTATTGCCTTCCTCACTATCTCATGCCCATGAGTTGAATTAGCTGTAGCAAGGCACTGGCCTGTGTGCTCTTTGCTGGGTTTGGTAAGGGGCACCCGGTACTGCAAAGTCATAGGAAATCCAAATCCCATTTGATCAACAGAAATGCCACTGAGCCACCACAGGAATAATAGGGTGGAAATGAAGAAAACCTGCATGCAAGTTTCCCCCCATGGAGAATTCAAAGGCGTCAGAGAACAGGCAGAAGATCTGTGTCGGAGGTCTGTGATCCTGACAGACGCTCACATGTCCTATTGAAGCTACGGATCCGTGAGTCTTCTTTCATCGTGGAGCTTTAATTATGCAATTGGGATATCTGGGTTTTTCTCCCTTAAAAAAATAATAATTAAATATACAAGTATGTAAGTTCCCCAGACACTTTTTGTCCAATTAATGCAATTTTTAACACTCTATGGTCTCTAAAACCAGTCAGATTTCATCTTATTCTTTCCCTGTCCTACTGTTGTTGATTTAAGACAATGCTTTATTTAGCTTTTCCACCAGATGGTTTTATCAAAAAGAACAGTTAGTTCATGGGTCAGGGGATCTCTTGTGATCATGCATAGAGGGTGAGACCAAAAATGTGAGGGGACTTGTCTTGGTCCTGTTCTTTTTTTTTTAGTAACATTTTTTTAGGGGCCAAATGATCATGAATAAGAATCTAGGACAGCATAAATGCACAAATCCCCTGTATGGCAGGCACAGCATGATCTGGAGGAAATTCTCTAAGGTGGGACAAGCCCTCCCATCATACAGCAAAGAGCTTGGGGGGCTTTGGCCTTTTCACACACAGTGGTGCTGTCCAGTGTCGTGTGCTCCTGTTCTGTAGGAAGATGTCGTAGCTGCAGAGCTCCTTTGCCTGCTGTTTCCTTTCTTCCCCCAGACCACTCAGAGCTGTGCTCTTGCCTGCAGGGGTGCAGACTTGAAGCACCCGTTTAAAAATAAAATAATAATAATTAAAAAACCCTGTGTGTAACCCACATTAGACATGTGGGGTGGCATGATAGGAAAGGGAAAATTTCCAAGTCTGATTTAGGTTGATGATGATGATGATGATTATTTTTTAACGAGAGAGGAAAATATTTTGTTCAGTTTTTGGAATATTCTGTGCTTAAAAAGTACTCCTTGAATTTGAAAGTATCAGTGCATTTCAGATAATCCGCTGAACAGGTATCAGTTGGTAATGATTTTCTGTCACTGTCTCTCAGGGTTGGATTTGAAGCAGAAGTGTATAAGCAAAAGGCTCTGTAACCTTTATCAAATCTAGGTCCTCATAAGAATCTTAGTTCATTAAATAAAAGGGGATTTGTATTAGATGCAGGTGTGGTAAGTCACTGTCTTGTTTCCTAATCTGCCCAGTCTTTAAGGGGTTGATTCAGTGGCTTTAAAACTGAGAGAGCTTTGGGCAGGGCCAGTTGCACTGAACCCTTCTCTGAAACAAATGCCTCTAAGGCTGTCACCTTTCTCTAGTGCCATTTCTGGCCACATGTGGTACATGTGGTTGTTCTGTTCCCACACTTTCCTCACTTTTCCACATTATGCAACCTGCCAAAGATATCTCCCTGCCTATGGCAGAGGAATTTAATGTGTTTCTTTGATACCGAGCCTTAATTTAACTATTAGCTCCAGGCTAAACTTAATACAAACTAGTGCAAATGCTCATTTAGACTAATGTGTATTTTATTGGAGAAATTGTCATGGAGGTGTGCTGTTGATGTTTGGAAAACAATATATTTACCTACTGTTGTTTTAAAAAATAAAACAGCCCTATTTGCATACAGTAGTTGGATGCCTAACAGCAGGAGCTATGATTTGGTTCCAAGCCCATCATCCATTATATTTTTATCCTTTAACCTCCAAATTGACAAAGTGTTAGGCATAAAAGTAACAGATTTAACTAGAGCATCTCTTATCTAAATGCTGTGCCTGGCAAGTATGTTATCCATACCCCTGTGTTTTCATACTTCTTCAAACATCCCTCCCTTACGGCACTTTCTTGGTCAATCAATGTTAGTCGTGATCTCCATATTTTTAGTGTATCTTTTCAGAGACTGACGGAGCATCCTTGACCATTTTAGTGTTTTCCCAGACATCCTTCAGCCTTTCTTGGCCATTTTTCATTTTCCATTCATTGTCCAGCTTGTTTCTGTTTGATGTGAACTCCTTCTTGATTTTAGTATTTTCCTCTCTTTCTTTATGGCATGTAATGAAAGGAACACTTCCACTGGAGTACAAAGTTGGGTCTAAATCTTGGATTTCATTGAAGTCCAGCTGTTTTTTATTAAGATTGATGGCTCATTTCTATTAACATTAAAAGTAGTATCTGAGCTTAGGCTATGGGAAGATTGAAATAACTGTCAATCCCAAAGCAAACAAATAGAAAACTGTCCTCATACATTACGGATCTGTGTAACTAGGCCAAAGCATTTCCAGTTATTCTGGATGTATTCCTCGCTCATCTCAACCAAAACGTTAATTCAGGCTGCAGTTAATTCACAATAAAATTAGAGTTAAAATAACTAAAGATACTTGGTTTTTTGGCTTGGTTATGTACCTTGTTTTAATATACGCATTACAAAAGTGATTGACATTGCTTTTTATTGCATGAGGTGATGCGGTATGAAGAGGTAAGGCACGTGGTATGTACAATGCTTTTTTCTGTACGTACAGGGAATACCCCTTCATTGTTAACACTCACAACTCTTAAACCATTGTTTGTATATCATTGAATAAACCAAACACATCTTAAAATGTATTTCTTCTGCTTCCTTCCTATCAGATGTTGAGAAATGTCTGACTGCAGTTTCTCAAAGTTGCAGGAACTAGTCTGTGCCTGCCTTCTGATCAAATAGTCTTAAGACATAATGCTTTATAACAGGCCAGGCACTATGATTAAACACACAGAGTTTTAACTTGTGAATACTTGACCATAATGCCATAATCAACAGGAGTAGATGGCATGTGATGATTTGATGGGTGAGAAAATCCTTCTTTATTAAGGCATTTGTTACTCTCATGAGATGACTTTTATCTGCTATCAGTCTTATAATATGCACAGTATCTATGAAATTATCAGTTCCATTAAAAAACAACAACAACAACACATGCTTTCAGATGCTTGAGTTGGCGGTCTTCATCAAGGATTAAGTGTTCAACTGATGTTCTGAACAAGTATTACCTTGCATACTGTAATATCACTCATGCTAGTTATCTTATTAAAACTGTCTTGAGACTTTGGTACAAATCATGCTTTTCTCCTTTTTTCAGTGATCATAGTTTTTGAAAGCTAGAGAGACTTCTTTGTTTCTTAGCTTTTAGTCTGAAACGGCATGCAGTTCTGCAGTCTTTAAAATCCGAGATTTCTGTGTAACCAGGGATTGCGAGATCCTTTCTTTTGTACATTTATGTTTGAAGGTATTCATTTGAGGGTAATTCCAAGTAAAAAGAAAGTCTCTTGTGGCAGAGTGGATGTCTGCAGGTGTTCTAATCTCCTGCTATATCGCTGTCTGGGAGATTTCACCTTCATGTTTAGGGAGTTCATTTGGGCTAATCAGGATTGGCAACTCTGTGCAAATGAGATTGCAAATGAAGCTTGAAAATGGAATTTATTTTAAAGAAAATATTTGGATTAAAGAGACTGTGATATATTTATCCTTCTGTTTTCCTCTTCCAGATGAACACTCTTTAACACTTTCATATTTTGTTAAATGGTATTAAAATTTAAAAATGTAAAGGGAATTGAGGTGGATCATTGATGCATCCTACTGTTTGTTTGTTTGTTTGTTTTTCCTGAATATCAGTCATACTTTATTTATTGGGATCTGCATTCTGAACGTATTTGTAACGTATGGAGAATTCAATCTTAACTTATAAACTGATAAAGAGAAGAGCAAATGGGTTTTCCTTCTTCACTTTAATGTGCTTTCTTGAGAAAATCTTTCCAAAGGGAAGAAGGTTAAATTATGGTTCCCATTGGGGTAGATCTCTTTTTAGGAGCAGCGAGAGGTGTTGTTAAATTCTGTTCCTCCCTAACGTCCTTGCTAAATTCAGTCAAGTCAGCTTGAAAACTGACAGCACTTTGCCCTTCATCAGTAGCTGGCTTATCCTGATGTTTCTGAAGACTTGTGGAATGTACTAAAAACTAAGGAATTAAAGGGAATACACTTTATATGTACAGATTTTTATCTATTTCCTTTTCCTTTTTTTCTTTCCCTCTTTCCTATTGACATTACATCAACATGCAAGGTCAGTGAACCAGGCATAGGCTTTCTCTATTACCACACCATGCTGGCAATGCTGCTCTGCTCTCACAAGCACTCTCAGTTTTCTTTCTTCAAGTTTCTACTTGACTAGCGAACGTTTGCATTGCTCTTTTGCCCAGTTCCTGACAATTCCCTGAGGAGCTGTTTTCACTTTCTGTGGAGCATTTACATTTTATCTTTGTAAGAGAGAAGTCTTGGCATCTACTCTTTTTTTCTACCCTAATGGGATTGATTTCAGAGTTACCTACACAACTATTCCTACATTCCTGCATAAGTATAAACCTTCAAAATAAATGGAACAATGACCTTTACATATCAGAAGATTAACTAAACCGGAGAACAATAAAACTTAGTGAAGCAGGAAACTTCAAATGATGTGGAATTATTTTTGAAGTTTATGTCAGTTTTGTTAGAGCTTTAATTTTACATTTCTACACTTCTCAGATTACTTGACAATAGTGAGCAAATAGTAGGGTACACTTTTTCTACTTAGAGAAAGGAATGGAGCAATTCAAAAATAAAAAGCCTCTTCTTCGAGCGGAATGGTGCTTGTTGTTTGAAACGTCTAAGACCAAGAAATTTCAGTTTCCCCTCTTATGTCGCTTCAGTCACCTGAACAAAGTGGGGATGGAAAATTTTGGCTTGGAAAGCCTTTTTAAGAGTTTAATATAGTTTGCAGAATTTATTGTGAAATTTAAAACAATGGCTTAGGTTGTGGTAGTGACAATCCTTAGTTATGCAAGCAGAGATTGGTTTTCTTCCTCTAGCTTGTGCCCTTTGTGTTAAGTTGGTTACTGCAGAGTTAAATGTGCTGAGTAAATTACTTTGATATTGTGGATAGCACTAAAATTACGTATGTTCATATAGCTTATGATCATGTTCTTCCAATAAGGAAAATCCTTAGAGAAGTAATTTTTCACATACGTAAATGAGCACAGATCTTTATGGAGCGTAGCTATTTCTGTCATTCAAATAATTTGCCTTTTTTTTTTTTTTTTGTCTCATTTTTTCTGGGCTTACCCAGACACATGGTTACTGTGTGTAATTCCAAAATTATGGAAAGGATAACACTCTGGAATGAAATGCCCTCCTTGTGGAGAAAAACAAACACAATGCTTGAATGCTGGAATTAAGGCTGGAATAGCTGGGAGAAGATGGTTTGTTAAGAGATGTATAATTTTGGAGGTATTTTTTCCTTACAGATTGAGCTGTCACTTTTAAGACTGCTTCCTACAGTAGAATATTGGAGGTTACCAATTCAAATTGTCAACACGGAATAAGCAGTCAAAATAAATTAAAATTGCCCTATGTCCTGAGGAATTTGAAAGAAAGTAGTGTTATTGAGATATGTTATTTTCTCAGCAGGAAGGCAAACTTGCCTTCCCAAGAGTTATCTGTCATTTCCTAAATACCTTATTCAAAACCATGCATATATTTTCATTTGTTTGTGATAGGCATAGAAGTGGGAAGTCTCCATTCATCCCTCCTGCTCTCAACACAATATCTAGCAAGGCTGACAGGTCTTGTAATTTGTTTGCTGCTTCTATTCTTTCATTTCTTTTTCTTCGAATCACAAAAGAGCCATACTCCAATTCCTGTCACTTTTTGTGTGTTAAATTCACTTGAAGGAAACCTACATTTAAATCTCAAATCTTCTGCTCTGAATTAGAAGGCACTTACATGAATAGATTTTAAAGATGGAAATAATAAGCTTCTGTAGCTTAAAACTTTATTGCCTAAATCTGTTACTACATACTAATTCTAAGCACTCCAGTGCCGATTTAGGGTCTTACTAGATGCCTTTTCAGAGAGACCGTGGAACAAGTGCGTGGGTGCTAGGCACCTGGGAAGATTTGGCCACTAAATAATTCTTTAGGTTAAAAAAAAAGGCACCACGAAGCTTGCAGAGTGTTGCTTAAAAGATGCCTGGATCTGAAATCTCAGTCCAGCAATCAGTGATTGTTACCAACATTAAAATGCCTCAAAAATAATAATAATAAAAAAAATGTTGCTGCTACTTCTAAATGCAGTGCATTGCCTGATGAAAAATATTGCTCTTAAAACTCCATGTATACAGGTTTATGTCCTGGGAGTGTCACCGTAGCCATAAAAACTTTAATTAAGGGCTTAAAGCATTATGTTGTGGGGGAAGAGAAGATGAATTTCAAACTTTGACCAGATTTGGAATTCAGGCCAAATCATTGCCTCTCAGCTCCATGCTATTTCAGTATTTAAATTCAGCAAGATGTAAAGATGCAGAAGGAAGATAAGTAACTGGGCAATGAGTTGCTGCATGGAAACTTTAAGGAGTTTGTTTTGTGGCTCTGTGTCAGAGTTTTCTTATTAAGTGATTGTTTTATAAAATGAGTGGTGAAAGTAGTTCCAAGTATGGCTATAATTGAAGTACGGTAAACTATCATTAAATGATTCAAATTATTTGCCCTGTGTAATACTTCTCTGCCTGTGGTGGTTTTTTGACCACCAGATCCGTCAAGGCTCTGGGTACCTCTAGAGCACTGCTGAAAATCTCAACTTGCTTTACAAGTTCTTGTCAACTTTCAAGAGTGGATTGGAGGGAGAATTTACCAAACTTGTTGGAACAGAGCGATCTGTGAGTGCATGGAAAAAAATTTTCCACCCATACCATGACTGGAGAATAGGGTGTGTCCCATAGAGTTTGGGATGGGAAAGATTATTTCCCGGAGGCAATTGTAGTCCTCCCCTTGCTGCCTCTCCCCAGAGTGAGCTCAGAGGCACGCGTAGGAGGAGACCCATTCGTTATGTCTCAGGTCTCTTGTCAGAGCCCGCTTCTGTGAGCAGCTAGAGAGATCTGCCGGGAGCTGTGCTCCTTGAATGCGTTCACATTCTGCCCCCGGCAGGCACTGCTTGCCTTGGTCATAGTGGCCTGCTGCTTGGTCTTTCAAGAAGAGGAGCGAGGTGCTCTGTTGGTCTTCATTATGCCCTGTTTCAGTGGGAATAGGAAATAATGCAGCATGTTAAAATACTGGAAAGGCTTAGACCCATTTATCAATTAATTCTGGATTCCCTTATTTGTAATTCTTCAAGGCACGAGCTTAAAGAAGAAGGAAGGTACATATTTCCCCAGCAGGGCATTAGTAATGGAATAGCTAGCTTTGCCTTTTAATTTATATTGCAAGTCGATCAAACTTTCAGTCATTTGTTTTAATGCTTATTTTCATGTTTAATAGCTGAGCTAATGGTTTAAAACAGCCAGGCCGCTTCATCATTCTTCCGGCGTTCAGGGAAAGTTCGTCCAGCTTTCAGGTTTCTCCAGCCCCGAGCTGCATGACTGGCTCCTAACCAAGGGCTTTGTGAAGCATGGCGGAGCACAGGGCAGTGGAGGTAACAGAGCATCCCGCATTATAACATTCCCTTTGTTTTCCTTTTATGCTTTCACAGAGCGGAGGAATTTTTTTTCCCTAGTGTTTACTGAGGGACTCAGTGATTAACTTCTGGAAAATAAAATGATTTTCTTGAAAGACATAAGTGCTCAAACCTAATACCAAAGCAGCAGGTGAAAAATAATGGTGAAGCTGGTTTTAATGTGTGAAGTGGAGAATGTGTAATTGAAACAGTATGATGATGAAAAGGCATTAAGTGAAGCTGTCAGAAGTCATTACAATATACTAATTAACACACTTTGCACTCTTAGCGTGTGCTGTTGTGTGCTAATATTTCTTCCCTTTTCTTTTTTCCTTTTTTTAAAAAGTTTTTATTTTTTAATTTTCCTTTTGTATTCCTTAGCCTTTTCTCTAGATATTTGAAGGAAGGGCCTGGCATTTCCTGCATTTTGCTGTTGTAGATGCTTTTGTTAGAGGAACCTGTCACTTACACAGTATGGATTTTCCTCTTGGTAGCTATTTAATGTGTATGCTTGAGCTTTTGTTTTGCTTTCCAATGCATAGAAGGAAACACAGGTTGTATTTCAGCCTAGGTAGATAATGTCAGATTGTAAAAGGAAGACTTCAGTTGATGTGCGTGACTGATACTTTCCTTTGCTTGGGGCCTTTCAACCTTATGTCACGAGTCTTACGTATTTCTGGAGACAGAGTAAACCCTGCTTCAGTGAATATTTTCTGAAATGAAGAACCAGAAGATAAAGATAAAAATGGAGAAGGTACCAACATGTTGAAGCAAATCTTGGAAGAGAACAAACGTGGTGAAATCAGGCTCATGTTTCTCTCCCAGGTGATGGATTTGAGATGGGAGCAGTTCTTTGATTCCTAAAGTATTTAGAGCAATTCTGTTTCTATCTGAGACCAAACATGGAAAACTTGAGTTCACCAGGATGGAAAGCTCTAAGCCTAAGATTCTGTTTATGGAAATCGTTGTGCAATCCCTTACTGCCAGGGCTCATCTTATTCCGGCGTACATGCCCTCATACACATCCCTACTGAAAGTACCACTGAGAGTTAACGCCTTAGGCATCTCTCCAGAGTGTGACAGTGTCTAACATAATACTATGTAGTAACTGTTGGCAAACTGTTCACTCCGTGATGGACGTCAACTTAGATTAATTACATCTTAATGTTAGGAAATGGCGGCTCTGAGAGGTGCAAGTTGTCCCATGAGCTCCAGTGGCAAGCTACCATCACGCCCAGTAATTCGCCGGGCTGGACTGGACAGTCCTGGGATAGAGCAGTATACTAGGGGGCAGGAGTGGATACCAGGCTGGGAGCAAGGGCTGGGGTGCGAAGGGGGGGGGCTGGGGGCACTCCTGCCCTCCTCTAGGGAAAAGGGACCCGGCTGCCCCTTGGAGAACGAGGAGAGAGAATGAGGCCCCAGGTTTCCACATTTGCTCTGCCTCTCTGGGGGCTCGTTTCCACTTAGGGGTACTGCTGTAAGCGTGGGCTGTGGTTGCTGTCAGCTATTCCTGAACTTTGACGGCGATTGTGAAATTGTGTTTCCTCCTCCGTATGCTTTTGCGTAATCACGTGAGAAATCGCCAGATACATATCAGTCCTGCTGCTGCTTCAGGACTTTATAATTTCTCACGAACTTGGGGGTAAGGTGGGCCCTTTGGGCTGAGATCCTGTTCTTCACTGAGTTTAGCAAGATATGTTTTACATAGGTGAAATTTTGCAAAAGCACAAAGAGGTGACTATTGGCAGCTTGTGAACAGCCATTCTGAATCCCACGTAGTCTTCTCTACTATGAAAGAAGTAGATAAAGAAAACTTTGAGAAAAAAGCTTTTGCTTAAAAAGAAAAGAAAAATTATGTAGATCCTCCTTTCCAGTTTTAATGTGACTACATTCATTTTTATAGCACACATAATAACACACATAATCTGAATTATACCTATAAATTATAACTGTTGGAATGTTTATTTTTTAAAGTGAACATCTGTTTGATTTGCTCATTTCCTTTTTAAGAAAATATTTGTTTCTGATTATGTCATTATAGATTGATTTTTCCTTTCTTTTGCCAAGGCTTGCCATTCAGTTATTATTGGCAGCTCTGGAATAGTTTTAAGATTCACTCAGTAAATTGAACATTCATCAAGGGTAGGTTTCCACAGCAGCTGATGCATCATGTCAGTTATTTCCGACTTGAATGAATGTTTGAGTCAGAAAATAATAGGGTTTACCTGGGCAAACCTGATTCTTTTCCTCTTGTTTAGTGGATGTACCCTACCTGCCAAACTTAGCATAGGTTCAAGTAAAAATTAATAAAAAGGACATTAATATGAAATCTCAGAGATGAAACTTACAAATACGTAGTGTGCAGCCTGATGATAAGCTGACTTCTTGAATGTGCTTTAACTACAAGAATTACTTTTTTCCCTGCTCAGTCTGTGCTATCCACTTGTGAAAGATGATTTATTCCTTTTTTTTTTTTTTTTTTTTTGTAGAAAAGAAACTACTTAACACTAACGCTAGAAGAAGATTTGCACTTATATAACAAATCTATTAGGCAGTCAAAAAGAGCTTTCTAAATCTTACTCTATATTACTTTCACTAGCACTGTCATATATTTATAGGAAAAGCAATTATGTTTGGTGGTGGTGGTGGTGATGGGGACAGACAGGATGGAAAGTGGTTATAAAATGCCATTTCTCACAAATGGTAGATGTCAAACAAAATGTAAAATCTAAAGGTGTCATGTAAGCTCTGTGCTCAGAACTGTTGTTTGGAAGACATGAGTTTTACTGACAGCGTATGACAGGAAGCTTACATTTTTCAGGGTGGGCTGAAATGTGTCTGAAACCGATGGCAGTCAATCTCAGCCATTCACAGCTCTGGTTTTCACATTTTGATGCAGCCAGAATGAAATGAAAGAAGCTCTAAAGAAGCACAAACGAAGTAATTGGAACCCAATCATGCTTAATTATTAGGCATGTGTTTAATTTTAGGCATATAAATAGGCCTGCTGAAGGGAAAAGGACATATTCTTTTCATTGCCTAATGCAACTTTTAAAAACGTATGCTCTTCTAGTAGCGGGATGGTTTTGATGTTTTTACAGAAGGATCCTCACAGTTCTCCAGTTATGCAGGATGTTGTCAAATGGGTTTTAACTCTTTCTTATGCTTTCCTAGAAACAATCTGAAAATAGCAATTGTGGTGTAGCTGTGTTTCATTGCCTTACTTAAGGTTTGTGTCCAGGTATGCAACTGCTTGCTCTCTGCTTTTTATTTCAGTACGGATTTGCAGTACACAGTCTTTTGTTTCTGTCTTTTAAAGTCATCTGGCCTTCATCGCTTGAGAAAGATTAAAGTATCATCAGTTGTAAAGAGCCACCCATATTTTTCTTCTAAAACTTATGTATGATTGTATTTTCCTGTTCATTATTTTTTCTCCTTTAAATTCTTGCTGTGGGAGGGATCCATGCCTGGGGATATGACTAGCACAGCCCCTGATCCTGCAAAGCTGACTGGAGAAAGACAGCAGCAATGATTATTGCTGGCACTATCAACCACGTGAAGAAAACAGCATTAAAAATTAGGGGTTCAGGGTCAGAACTGCCAGGACACCTTTTTTTTTTTTTTTTTTTTTTTTTTTTTAAGTTGGAAAAGTGTTTTGCTTTGGGGTTTCTGCTGAATTGGTTTTCTCAGCTCATCTAACCCTTCCCTTGCATAGGGAGACGGTTAAGAGCAGTCCACATAGAGAAGCAGGTTTTACAGATGCGTGATCACTGCCTTTTCAGCTGGCACGCTTTGATTTGAACAAGAGAGTTCAAGACCAAATGTCCTGAATTCCTGCAGTTTAAACTCAGCAACCAAGGTCTTCGTGACGGCATCTGTAACAGCATCCCTTCTGCACAGCTCACATGTAGTCATCCATCACTCTGCACAGGAAATATCCTGCTGTGCCTTCGGAGACGTCGAGAATGTGCAAGATACTGATAACACCAGCATCGTTTATTACTTTTACCTGCCATCTCTTGACAGTGTTTTTCCTAATCTGTGCACTCTTCATGGCTGTCCAGTTAGCCTTTTGGATCTGGTGGTTTCTGCGCACATTAAGTGCTGGAGTTTTCATGATTTAAGCATACTTTGGACTACATTACTTATTTGGAAAGTTTTGTGTTGTGTTTGGTCATATGCTGGGTTTGTATATTTAAAGATGAGCTACTTAGATTTATGTTTTTCAGTAAGAATGGTTGATCAGAGAGCAAGAAATATCTCAGTAGTTCAGGATGGTCGCTGAACATTCCTAGTAAGTGATAGAAGCTCTGGATTGCTAAACTATGTATATATAAAAATCACACACATGCCAAAAAAACTCCAACACTGATAGAAAACCAACCAAGCCATCCACAGAAAATCAAAAAAGGGTACTTCAATCCTCTGAATACCTTTCTTATGAGAATTTAGATGCATAGAGTGACCTACCGGAGAAAAAAAAACAAAAAACACCACATTAGCAACTGGTGTCCCAGCAGATGTCTGCACCTCCATACGAATGGAGATGTCTGCTCACCATACGAATGGAAGTCAGCCACACCTCGCTGCGGTTTTGCTTTATTAGTTTGTCCGTGTGATACCAGTGGCATGAGATGTAACAATTTGTTTCAGCGTTTCATGCATTTGCCTCTTTCATACTTTTTCTTCTCCCACTGCAGAAGGGAACATATGCTCCTCGCTGCCTGCATTAATGAGCCTTTGATGCCATTGCTAAATTAGCAGGTGGGGGAAACTTAGCCTTGGTTTCTGTTAATGATGGCACACAGTATTATTTGTTACTCATTTGAAGAAGATCTTTTCAATTTTTATTTTATTTTATTTTAACATCAGGCTGGATGCTTAGCACTCTTTTTGCCCAAGCACAATAGCTTTGTGGCATGAAATTTCTAAAATACGCAGAGATTTTTTTCTTCCTGTGCCATATTTTGGCACATGGAGAACTTCTACATAAATGCAACTGTCTGCTTTAGAGTAGAGTTAGATTGTCAATTACGTTATTAAAAGTAAACTCACATTGTCATAGGAAAAAATATTTAAACAATAAAGACCTGTATTTTTGGTCATAGTGGGTAAGAGTTTTAATGTCTGTGTATGTGGCACTAACCTGATGATCTTTTAATGGATGCATTGTATTCAGAGAATGTTTTATTAGAGCAGTGGTGTGTTGCATTAGACATTAGACTTAGGTCTGCTTTTACCTCTGGAGATGTGTAGCATAAGTTTTCACTTCTGCACTGACATTCCCATTCTTAATTCATTAGGAGCCCCTCTAGCAGAGAGGCTGAGGTATGCTTTGTGGTCCAGAATTTATCTATCACTGGTGTAACAGTAGAGCCTTGAAAGCTCCAGAGGCCTGAGTTTCAAAGCACATGGCAAGCCAAAAGGTTGTCTAAAATCATGTGTCCCTGCACCTAACCCCATCACCCCAGTGTTTTTCAGTTGTTCATAGTCATATGCTTTTCAGTCTTGTTCAATAACAGGTTTGCAGACCTTTGACATCTCTATTTAAAAATGAACTGACAGCTTTCCAGCAACAGCTGGTGAAGGGCACTTTTAACTGTTCATTATGAAATGGATTTTAAAAAAAACAAAACACATGGTTTCACATTTCATGGTTTGTCTCTAAGTTCAAACTAATATTTACTGAATTTTTTGTTTCTGTTTGACATTGATTTAGCTTATATATAATACGTGGTTTTTACTTTACTAAACATTCCTTTCGTGGGAAGTGTGAAACCAACAGTCTTGGCATGATTTTTTGGCTTTGTGAGTAAATTTTATAATCGGTTCAATTGCTTTTAAAATGTTTGCTACATTAATTTCTTCAGACGCTACATCTCTGATTTTCTAAAGAATTCAAAGAGACCATGTGATTGATTGAAATTGGAAATGTTTTTTCAATTTAAACATAGCAAACTGAAATCTAACTTGGGGAGTCCCATTGAAATACTATAACAGTTACTGGTAATTTAATCATTTCTTTATAAATAGGTCAATTTCTCATTAATATTCCTGGTTAAGTCTAACAACTGCATATAGACAGAAAATCGAGTTTTTTTTTTGTTTTGTTTTGTTTTTTCCTGGAGTCACGAAAGGTTGTATTGTATTTTAAACGAGGAATTAATTTCATTAGGTAAAAGGTGATGCGCACACTCTTACATTCCTCAAGGCAAATTTTAAAGCTAGTTCCATGTAAGTATCCAGACATTTCCTTAGACTGATGGCTGGCATTTTTTTTACGGTTTAAAGTACAAGGCCGCGTGTTTATGAAAAATCTGAAGGATTAAATCTTCACTGATGGCACTAACCATCTTCTAAGTGAAACACATTCATCTGACTGCTGTGATCTTCATCCACCACTATCACTCTTCTGAAAGCTCCCCAACTATGTCAATTTGCTTTCCAACTTTGATCCCTGACTCTCTGCTGAGTTCCCCCAGGGCAACATTCCACTTCCCCGACCATCTTGTATGTAAATTGTTTTCAAATGAGTGAATTAATCAACATTGCAGAACCTTAATTGAAAATACAACTGATGATGCATGTCAGTTCATTCAAGTTAGAAATATATTTTAATTTTCATGTTCCCCAGAGAAATTAGCTTCTCTTACTTTAACATCTCAGCCCTTCATAATCACAAAGAGCTTTTAACCTGAAAAGTGCCAACATCTCCATTGTCAAATACTAACTTTTAACTTCCCTTCTGTCAGTGACCCCTGAAACATCTAAGAAATATTCATCAAAAAGTTTCAGAGACAGCAGGAAAGTCAGGAAGAAGTTCCCAGCAGAAGATAAAATGACTAATTCTGTTTTAATTTGTGGCCTGAGATACTGAACCTTTGAATGCCATTTTGGGCATACTTCAGAATGAGTTTTCAGATGGTAGAGAGAATCTCTTTTGTAGTGGTCCTTTTGGGAAACTCTGGCAAAGTTGGGAAGCCATGAAACAGACCGTATATTTCTGACAGAGGAAAACTTGGTCTCTAGAAAAAGTGCTCAGTCAACAGTGACCTCTTTGATTGTGTGTTGCACTGTTTGTCCCTGTTTGCTGTTCGTTCGTGCCCTTTATCAAGGACGTGCTTCGGTGGGTTCTTCCAGTTGGAAGATACCTAGATACCCAGCAGTTTTCTGGGTCTGGCTTCAAATAACAATCTGGTAAGACGGGTGAAAACAAATGACAAAGAACTTAAGTCCTTCCCCCCCCCCCTCCTCCGCTTTTTAAAAGGGAAAAAACAATCGTCTATGTCAGCATACATCAGTCCCTGACCCTGTGATGTGCAACTTGATTTCTGTGCTTGAAATATGACCCTTTGCATCTTGCTCACAAGTATGTTTATTACTTACTGTGTGCAAGTTACGTATGCAATGTAGATCGACCATATGCTCATGGTAGGTGTTACATTGTCCCAGCTTTTTTTCTGCAAGATATTCCAATGAAAATAATAAGCATCTGGGTAGTAGCTGTGAAAGGGGCTAGCCTGGTGACTGAGCACAGAGAAATACACGAAACATTTCAGGTCAAGTATCTGACTTTCTGTTCTGTACAGTTGCACCCTTAGGTTGTTGCTATTACAATTGTTACTGTCAGCTTAACATAATTCCTTCCCCCACCCCTGTCAGGATATTAAATGAATAAAGTGGTTCATGTGACTTGAACAGCTGTACTAGGAAGGAGTTGTTTTTTTTTTTTTTTTTTTTTAAACTATTCTTATTTTTAAATTGAAGAGCTTATTAAAAAAGAAGTACTTCAGTAAGTTAAATTTCTTAATGCTGCGCATCCTTGGAACCCTAATCACTTCCAGATGGAGCAATTCATACTTCTAAGAGAGCACTAATTTGAAAGTGAATCGGGGTTTTGGGTATATGCATCTTAGAGCACCCTTGTATACTACAGAGCCAAAGCCCTTAAAAATTAAGCAATCTAGTTCTGAAAATAAGTACTTTATTTTTAAACTTTATTTAAGTAGTTCCCATTAAAAATAGATTTTATTTCCTGATGCTGTTCCTGTGGTACTTGTACACGTTTGAAGCTGCAGTAAACACAGAAGACAGGAGAGTAGGAAAGGTAATTCAGTGAAACACCTTACTTCTGGAAAGGTAACCTCTCTGTAAGTGACAGTGAGATCTGTCTGCAGGTTCCATTTGAGGCATTTCACCCTAGCATTTGCTATGTTATTTCACCATAACGTTTTCCATAACATAACCATAATGCTTTCACCATTACATTTGTTAATTGCTATAGCATTGCTAAAAATCTTAATTTCTCCCCATTTTGCTTTCAAATTCTGTTTTTAAATTTGCTCTTTGCAGTCAATTATTTTCCCTAATAACCAATTTCCGTTATTTCTGTTTTGTCGTTCGGGCTTGAGGGCATGAATGTATCATTCACCGTTGCAGTATTTGGACATCCTTTCTATAAAATCAGTGTGAAATGACAGTGTCATGACTTGCTGCTTGGCCTCTTGGGCCACTTTCTTACAACAGCAAAAATTTCTTAGTGATCTACACGTTATGCACCTGCATCTTTCACCCTAACAGTGTTACACAGGCTAGTTTTCACTGCTAAAAAGGTTCAGCACGTAGTGGTGTTTCATCCTAGATGAACCAGGCTAAATTCCTGTTGCTCAGAGCCATAACTGCCACGTAAAGAGGGGGGTGAGAGAGTCACTGGGGCTGAAAAGAGAAGTCTGTGCGTGTGAAGCAAATACAACTCAGATGGTCAGTTAAGTCTGAAATTTTAGGTATTTCTAACTGGGAAGTGTAATGCTTGTTTCAGTGGGCCTGATTTTAAAAGGTAGATGTTATCGCAGTTAGTGTCACTTCTGTTTCATTGCTTATTGGAGGAAACAAAAGAAAAGGGTAATTTACCTAACACGAAAGAGAAGTCTAGCAAATGCTAACCTGCGTTTGCTTTGCTGTACAGAAATGTGTAAGATGCCATAATGCAGAAGGACTTTTCATGTTGGGGTGAGCACAGGGTAGGCATGGGAAAGACCATCATTTTACTCGTTGTGCTCGGAAGGAAAAAGCTGAAGCAAAAGGGGGCCTGGGTTGTACTGCAAGAAACCATGTTGGGAGAACCAAATGAACCGTGCCATATTAATGGAGATGTCGATAGCACAATAACACCAAATCCATTTCATCATTTTTTAAAGCTCGTGACTTTTTTTTATTTCTGTGGTGGTTTCTTGGATGGCCAAAGGCAGATTCCAAACATAGCTCCAGTCCCAAATCCCATACTTTTGCCATCCCTAGAGATGTGAACTGCTGACACTGAAACCCACCACAGACATTGTGCTGGCTCAGTGTTTTGAACAGCTATGTTATGGCTTGAAAGAATAAAGGAAAAAAGCTGCTGCGAAGTGTTTGTGATATTCAGACCAAGTGCTTTTTGGTGCTTTTAAACGTGCATTGTGGTCGCTTTTTCCTGGAGAGAGAGGCTTGATTTAATAAGTCCCGCTTAGAAAAGGTGCATTTTACCATCTTCTGTGCTTGTCTGAAGTGTGTGTATTTATTTCGAAGTCAGTCTTGAGTCCTGAAACATATTTTCATTGTATTCTAGCTGTGTTTTCTCTGTGTTTTCTCCTTATCCACAGCCTCAGTAATTTATCTGAAGATTTGTTAAGTATGGAGAGATTTTAATTATCTATACATTTTCTTTCCTCATTTTCTTCTCACAAATTGCCATATTAAAAACTAATTCTATGTATGAGTGGGCCAAAACATAGTGTGTGCACTTCCCAATACGTTTAGGAAGTAGTTTCTCTGTGATTAAAGGCTAAGGATGTTTCCCACTGTGACATGCATTTGGTATGGTATGTTTTAATGATAATGAATATCAGTAAATCATTTCTGAAAGCTACTGCTCCTGATATTACTGCCTGGCTATGACTTCATAAACTTCACGTACAGGTAGTGGTATGTACAAATGGGGCTTTTTTCTCAATTTGAATTTTTTTAACTGTAACTTGCATGAAGCAGGCAAGATTTGTGATGATTCTGTTGCTGCAGTAATCAGGATAAGGAAAATCAGTAAAGGAAAAGAACAGAGCTGCAAAATATTCTCATTAAAGAAATAACCAGCACATCATGAAAGCAGGTAAACCCATGGTGTTACGTTTGACAGTCTCAGGTTATTGGAAAACCTCTAATTATTGGCTTATTGTTGAAAGCTGCTGTCTTTCAAAGGACTATAGCAAAACACAAGTATGTGCTGTGACGTATATTTGCCAAATATGTTTATAAAAGCTGACATCGTAAAATGATTTAAAGTAATAACAGTTTTTTTTCTGGAACGGGTCATACTCGTGGGACATAACATTTTATAGTCGAGTGTGTTGGTTCAGCTTAGAATTTACAGGCTTGAAAATTTGCTATTGCTCATTTTATGAAAGCTAGATTACAAATGAAAGCCTATGCATTCATGTGATATGCAAAGCCTAGGCCTGCCTTGCCAACTGGTCAGCTGCCAGTTATAAATTATCCTGTAGGTATTTTTGTGTAGAATATGGATAACATACTGCAATTTCTGTATTTAATTTATTAAAGTACAGTGCAAAGCAATATATAGTCAGCATTTGCGCACTTTAACTGCACAGTAGGCATATGCTTTTGTTCTGAATGTAATCAAAATTACGGTATCTCAGATACCACTTAGTGAAATCTGTTGGCAAATGCAACAGTTTCTCTTCTGATGGCTATATTTTCACGTCTTGAAACTAAATGACGCTGCTGTAGCAGCTGATTTTTCAGGCAGTTTTCTTTTGCTTGCCATGCGATGCACAGCTGCTTAGTGAAACAGGTGACATGCTAACAGTGACGGTGCCCCCAGCTTTCAGGTCTATCCTAATTACATAGGGAAAGAAATCAAAATCATTACGCTAACACTCTTCTCCATATTTCTAGCACCTGCTCCGGAGTTGGCCACAGCTAAGTTCACAGGTAGTTCCATGCCTCGGACTGAAGTGCCTCAGTGTATTTTGGCAGCAGTTCTCTTGTGCCAAGAGGAACATCCCACAATCAAGGGTACAGTCAGCATATAGTCTCTTGAAAGGTCATTATAGCATACAATATGTGGCTTAGTATAGGTTTTTAAAAAATTCACATGCAAATTGTCCATTTGGATTCAGTACAGGTAGAGAGAGTAGAAGATTATTGCATGATGCCAGACCTTTTTTCTTTATAAATTAGCTTAAAATTGATGCAGAGTTATCTTTGAAGATTCAAATGCCAATTAAAGCAATAGCAACATAATCAGTCAGTACAGCATACTTTATTTTAATGAACTGAACAGCTTAAATCTTCTTTTTCATCTTTGACCACACCTCCACATCTGAGATGTCAGACTTGCAAATGGCTTTCAAAAGCTGTGCCTCTATTTTTAAGGGACTGGATCCTTTCTCTGTTTTAGCTGTTCCTTAAGAAAATCTGAGTTTTATGAGAAACACTTACGCAGTTTGGTAACTGTCATTGTCTGGTCTCAATTGCCTATAAAGAAGGGCTTATTTCACTTTCCACCTTTCTTTAAACTTTGCTCGGTATTCCATTAGAGAGGGTATGAGCCCTATCCAGAGAAGAAGTTTTACCCTGTGGTCCTGACACACAATAAAAAAAATACATATCTTTTGCAGTCAGGGCAAATTTTGGGTTCTGAGCCAAATTCTGTGGGCTTCTCTGGACACTGGATAGTGAATTAAAATCCCAAATGTTTTCATAGCTATAACCTTGAGCAGTTGTTTTGGGATAGATACCAATAAATATAATGGGTCCACTGGGAAGAGACAGAGCATTTTCAGATTTATGAAGGGGAAAAAATCAATAGCCTCCCTGAGGCCGTATAAGTCATGAGTAGTACCAGTAGTTTTATGCAAAGTTGACAATATCATGAAATATAAACCCTTGGTTTGGAATTTTACCAGAAATTAAAGTGGCATTAAAAAGAAAAGTAAATGTTTTGGCATATGTATTAAGAAGATGGTTTGTATTTCTTATCATTTCGCACTGTAAATTCCTTTCAACCGAGCAATAAAAGACAGTTCGGAAAAGATTTAGGAAGAGTTTGGATCTCAGTCCATGTCTTTCCTCTGAATTATTTCTGTCTTTTTTTTTTTTTTTTTTCTTTTTTTCTTTCCCTGATTAAGTATGTCTCTGAGGAATACTCATTCTGTAAATGGCAGATCACTCATACTGTTCTTTGGCAAACAGGATGTAATGGAATTAGGAATAGATACTGGTTTTGAAAAGGTTGCACATGCGATTTGATTATGATAGCATTTCATTGCCAATATTAGCATGTAAATACACAATAGTTTTGTTATGTCATCTGTTCCCAGGCCTCCCTGCATGATTGTCCTCTTCTGCACTCGTTGGGTTGTTTTCAATTTTTTTTTTTTTTTTTTTTTTTTTGTCTCTACAAAGTGAAGAGGAAAAGAAACTGCACTGAAATTAATATATATATGTATATTTGAGGAGAGGAATGGGTTCTTTTTGAGGCAGAAAGAAAAGCAGTTTTTTACATAAAACAGATCAGCAAAAGAAATTCAATACATGAGTAGTAAGAATTGCACTTCTGATCTGTGCGTACTAGAAATTGTACTTCTGGCTTTAAAGTATCGCTTCCATAAAGCTGACCTGTATTTGCGAATGAAGCAGAGGGAAAACAATTCAGTATCGAAAACATTGTGGTTCAGCACCATCCTTACAAGTGCAAGTCTACGTGCTAAATACCTCATCCTGTTACTGCCCCATCAATATTTCTAGAATGGTATTTTCTCATGTATCAGAATACACTGTACTATGTCTGAAGAGGAGTGTTGTCCGCAGGTGTTTCCTTGCTGACTGGTTTTATCAGTGTGCTGGTGAGGGATCTGGGATGACTCCCTGATGTGCTCAGTCACATAGTGAATGTGGGATGTTGTTTGAAGGCAGTGCACATATTGCGTTGTGGAGGTTTCATATTTGTTTGGCTTCAGTGTATTACATATTTAGATACTGCAGTAAAGGTCACAGGAAAAAAAAAAAATCAGAGGATGTTTTTGTAAATTGAGTAGTCGTGGCATTATAGTTCTGCTGCCCCAAAACAGAAAACATGTTGTTGCTACTGAAAAATTGAGAAGCTTAAGAGTATGGAAGACTTTTTTCACTCCATCTACAGTGAAAAAGGTTTGAAGGAGATACTTACGGGCTGGAAGGGAATCCTGCCTGCTCCTGCTCCTTGCTCATCGTGATAATGGAGGTGAAAGTACGGAGACCTGTGTAATCTGCACTGGCATCTGTGCAGCAGCTTTCTGGCTGAAGCCGCAGGCTGGGTTGCCTAACGCGCCGCCAGCTGCCTCTTCCTGCACCGGCCGACTCGTGGGCAGCCGCCTACCGGTGCCGCCTTCCCCACCAGCCTTTGAGGTGGGCGAGGATGGCTTGGCATCGGGCGTCTTGGCCTCCATGGGCCCAGCCAGCTGTGCTCCGGCGTGCTCAAATAAGGTTGATCGAGCAGGGCTCTGGACACGGTCCTCTTCTTTGTGGGGCCAGCTCCTTCCAGCTCAAGCGACGTAGCCTGCCTGTCCTTTCTGCCTCTGCTTTGCAAGGGGAAGGGGCCAGGAGCTTTGCACCTTTGGCTTGGCTCTGTTCATGTCAGGAAGATTGAAATGTGCTTGGGCTTCGCTGTAAACAGAGTACCTGCACGTAATTTACAAAGGAAAAAGAAAAGGTTTTAGCTGTTTGGGACGCACACAAAGTTTGGATATGCATAAGTGGAAATAAATTTAAACATTCAGCTCTCCAAAGTAAATAGATATGACTGTGAATATACACAGGGAAGAGATCAGTTGAGCTTTACATAGTCATTTTTCAAGTTAAACATGCTTTAATGTAAGCCATAAATTTCATCATATGAATATTTTTATGAGCTGCATTTCATCCATTTATTACGCTGGAGTTCCAGATAGTGACAAGGGGTAAATACTGTGCCAGCTCGGCTACATGTTGAGACACCAGGCGCCTTCTCTCTCCTACATGTTGTTTAAGCAAGGCTAACAAATTATCTGTATCATTTCAGACATTATTTGGGGAGGTTTTTATTTGACCATGCAGCTGCCAAGATTTCTTGTGCGTGTCCAGGCCGTGGATCTCTGGATTCCAGGAGAATGTTCTCGTTCTGAGGCTTCAGACGTGGTGGTGATGGCAGCTTCACAGGGCTTTCACCTGTCTGAGGGCAGATCTTGCTTTTAGTGAGGTTGTTGACTCTTGGCTTGTAAATCAAAATAACAATTTCTAAATCTGTAATACTGTGGCGCTTGTGAAGCAATTAAGTACACCGAAAGTAAAACACATTAGAGTAATTTGCGATAGATTTTAGACAGATTACTGTGCTTATGCCATACAAATGCACCTGTGTTATTAAAAAAAAAAATAGTTCTCGTCAACTAAGAACCCTTTCAGAGGCAGGGTTGTGAAAGAAACCTCTGCCATAGCTTGCCTGGGGCAAAAAATCCCAATTCCCTAAAAATATTCTAGTGAATGCATGGAGTCCACTGGGGAGGCTGCGGCACGGAAAGGCCTGGGTTCATGCTGCTGGTCCTTGGGAGCATATCCAAGGGATCTGACGTTAGGTATCAGCAGGTGTGAGAGAAGGAGGTCCACAGGGTACTTCCCTCCCTCCCTGCTGAGGAGGGACAGCTCAGCTGGTAACTGAGGCATCGGCGTCGAGTGTCTGATGGCAGGGTGGGAAAAAATGTAGCCTGTAAATCTGGGCAAAATAACATGTTTCATCTGAAAACTATGTTTTGTTCTCTGTTCAGGAGGATGGTAGTACGTGCTTGGGAGGGGTGGGAGAAACAGACGTGTTTAGCCAAGCTTATTTTCTGTAATTATTAAGGAAGAACAGGATATCTTTTCTGATACTACATCCGCCCTGGAAAGATGTCTTATGTGTAGCAAAGGCAGAGATAAGTGGAAGAAGCTAATTTGCAAATTATTTATTATCTACTATGCTGATTCTTTATATATATATGAATGAACATAGTGTATATTTAGAAGGTAGCTTCTAAATATTTAGTATTTTTGCTAAATATAAAAGCCTGAGAAGTAAGGATCTCTTCTGAAAGTTTTGCTGCACAGAAGTACACCCTGGCACACTCCAAGAGTCAGTGTAACTCCCCAGATTTTCTTGTGCTGTTTCAGTCTTATTGGTATTTTCATCACTAACTTAAAACTGATCAAGGAAGGCAAGTCCTTGCAGCCATGAAATAAAGTGCTGAAGCAGTCATTGCCTTTGTGAGTGCTGTACCATGGCAACCCTATCTGTGGCATGTACCAAAGCATTGCAGTTTGAATTTTGGTAGATGAAGGAATAGCTCTAGCATTAGCTGACCTTAATCTGCAAGTGGTACGGTGCTTTGAATGTGAAGCGACCTTGTTTGCCAGGCATAGCACCCCCTTGATAGCTGCATAGTAGCTTTCTAATACTTTTATTTCCCAAGCATAATGACATCTCTCACCCCGTATTGATGACAAAATTGTCACGTTTCCAGAGGAGAAATTGTACAGTATTGTGTAATCTTTTTTTCCCTGGCTTCACCCAGAAAGAGATTATATTTGTTTTAAAATGTCAAGGTAGCAAGAAGCTGACACATTCTGTAAATTTGACAGTAAGTCCCCCTCTCTCCCTACACCACCCCACACAAATTTATTTATTTATTTATTTGTTTGCTGGCTATTCATTTTGTTACGCAGGGAAATCCACTGTTGGCTTTGGCCATCTCAGCCTCTTATATCTTTGACTAGTGCTGCGCTGCTTAAACATTTTGTCATACCAATTCAAATAAAAATTATATGCTGAATTGGAAATGCTTTATGGTCCTTACAGTGGATAAAATATGTTAATTTGTGTAAATGCTCTTCTGAGAGCAGATGCTCACACTGAAAGCATGCTTATCTTAAAAGCTGCATGTCTTTCATTCTGGCCTTCTTTTATATGCGCAGTTTATTTTTTTAATACATGTCTTAATATTTGAGAAGAGTTTTTAAAGGAGACATTTGAAGCTAAGTGAAAAAAAAAACTAGCTTTTTCATAAATATTCATAGTTTCACAGAAAATCTTGTAACTGAATTGCTATTTTCTTTTGAGGTTTTGTGTGTTCTTCCCCTTCCCCCCCCCCCCCCACCCCCTTTTTTTTTTCTTTTATGCTTCATTTCATTGCTATAGATTAGCAAATTAAGAATGCTAGGTTGGCCGAGCCATTATATGCTTGACATCAAGTCTGGTATGTGAAGTGTTAGTCCGCTCACTTTTGTCACAGAAGTTTTATGTATCTTAATAATGTGTGATAACACACAAAAATGCATTAAGCAGCGTTAATATGATGGACTATTTACTTTCAAGGTTTACTGTATAATCTGAAGTATTTACTTGTGTGTCATAGTGATAAACAGAAATATAGGCAAGTAGCATTTGAGGTCAATAAACACAATATTGCATTATATGTTAATTATGTTATGAAGGAAAATTTTGAAAGAGAGCTTTTTGGAAATACTTGTGTTTGAATGCTTACTATTGTAAAAAGACTTGCTTCAGAATTCAGCAGTTCTAAAACCAACAGTCGCTTAATTTTAGCTAGACAACAGCTTGGTTCCCAGTCCCAGATATGAAAACTGACTACTTCTGATTCAGGGGAAGTTGCTTTTGTTTAATCAGATTCAATAATTCTGATCACGGAAGAGATGTCATCTCACTCTTTCCATTTTTAGTAGAACCTCTCTTGATAGAAAGAATTTGGTAGAAGTGATGCTAGGTAAAGCAGAAATACATATCTGGTACAAACAGCTGGACAAGACTATTGCAAATACTGACCTGTTAGAAAAACACGATGGATCACATGCAGCAATATACACTGATACATTTTCCTTACAACAAAATACAGGCATATATAATGTTATAAACATTAAATATTCATTTTTCAGGTTTTCAAGTCTACACCTGTGGTAAATCGGTACACTATATAATATATAAAAGATGGACTGTGTAGTGTGATAAGAGTAATGAATTTCACATTTCCTGCTACAAAACCCACAGAGCCTGGTACCAATTGATCATAAATAAACGCCCAGTCAACAGCAATGTCAGTCCCTGCAACAGGAACATCAGGGTAAATAAATCAAATGTTGTTTAGGACATTTTTCTCAGTAGGAAAGAAATACACAAGTGCTTTCCGGATGTTATTCACTGCTGATTATTCACTGCACACTTTTATTCCATCTCATTCATTGAATTTCAATGTGTTAAGACATTTAAAATTCAGGCAAATGTTGGAGAGAGGGTAAAAATGGCAAAGGACTAGGATATTCAAATCTCACTGGAGAAGTGAGTATATAAAGCAGAAAGCTGGCAGTGCACTATAATAGCAAAGACCTGTAGTCCTTTTTCCCTGGTCAATAGCTTTGTCAAAAAGACAGCTTTGCATATATTACAAAGATATCTTTTAATAATGTATTTCCCTTTTTAGAGATTTACCCTTCTTCTTCCCCTGTGTTTCTGTAGCATTTTTCACCATGTGCAATTTGCATTCATGTTACGTATTCCTCTTGGAGTAACGTACACTCATGCTGTCATTTTCACACCCAAGGCTCATCAGTGGCTTTCTGTGAGGCCAAGGCATGGGGAATGGCTTCTTAAGTCCCAAACTTGCCTGTTACTGCTCAGTGTAGAATCCATTGGATTGGAAAATTGTTATGTAGAAATCTCAGTTTTATTTATTTATTTATTTTATTATTTATTATTATTATTTTTGCCATACCTCCTTAAGTTTCTAACACTGTGTCTAGGAAAGCTAATTACAGGGTCCACAAACAGAATTCAGACAGCTTCTTGTCCTTCCAGTTCCTTATTTTGAATATGGCCTTGGGACTGGAAAAATCAGTGGTTCATCTCTGGTCATATTAGGACAGCAATGAAAGGAGAGGTGTTGAAGAACTGAGCTATAGTTAAAGGTGTATATAAAAATATAGTCTGTGAACCTGGAAAAGAATGTGCTTGTATATTTATATGGAGCTATGCTACCCTGAAATAAAAGTTGATACAAGTCATCCCTAGAAGCAAGTAATTTTTAAAAAGTAAAGGTTTGCCTATGGACATTAAACGCAAGCTTTACATCCTCTGGGCTTGTGGTGCTTGTATCCCACTGGCGTGGCACTTAATGATCAAATCCAGAATGATTCAGATTTCTTCCTCTGTTGCAGATGAGCCACAGTGGAGCACAAGGCTATTGTGGTTAATTCTCAGTTTTGGCCATGCATGTATATATATTCTCATTGTTTCTTTTCTGCAGGATTCTTGTTTAGTGCCTAGGGTGTTAAGATTTCTGCCCATACCCTTTTTCGTTAGCGTGGCTAAAGCTAGCAGCGAGCCTAAGTGATGAAGAGCTTCTGAAGTGAGTTACATATGTGAAAAGACACACCAATGCTAGCTATGCCCTCAACTCTCCCCTCTTTCAATGAACAGACCAAATTATACAATCAATGCATATTAATGCTTCCTTCTACTTCTTTCAAGTGCTTTTTGGTAATAAAGGTCCACCAGCATTTACGTGAAACACATATAAAATTTCTCAGGCTGTTCGTGCTCTGCTGAAACACTACCTAGTGAAAGGGTGTTTCACAACATCCTTCCTCAACGTTCAGGAATGCCCAGAATTAATAATGCCCATATGGCATCTACTTTATCAGATTCTTTTTTATGTGAAGAGTCACTTCAAATGACTGCTTATCCCAGCTACCCATATGTGTAGTGTGGTGGCCCAGACTTTCACACAAGATCATGATCATAGAATTTGCCAAGTTTTATATGATAAACGCCAGTTTTAGGCTGAAATTCCTTCAAATTGGATGACTCTTCAGATTGTTCTCCTGGCTGTTTAAGTGGTAGTTACCGACTTGCTGAAATGCATAACTGTGCCATGACAGTGGAGGCTCCTTTTCTTGTTAGTTTGTGTGCAGTATGCATCTGTGAAGCAAATATAATGAAGACTACGTGGCCTAGCTCACTGTAAGCCAGACCTGTAACCTTTTATAATGTTAAAAAACTACAAGCCTCTAGAAGCTACCAGTCTGAATTATAATATAAACATATCTTCGACTTCTTTCTGCTTGGATTCACAGTTTCCTGTTAGCTGGAAGCATAAGTTCCATCAGCTCTATTTGAATTTAGAGCAGGAAGGAAACACTTCCCCAAAGCCAGTAGATCTGTGCTATGGAATAGATGTAGCTTATGGCCTCCCATAGCCTGCTGTAATCAGCACAAACGCTGCCTCTTTAGCACAGTCTACTGGATGCCAGAATATAATAACACTAATAATAATATCAACTTCCAGTACAAGGCTTGAATACTACAGTGACCCTTAGGTAGATGACAGAGCTTATCTCTGTATTTCAGCTATGTTGATAGTACAGGTCAATGTAACATGAGATAAGTAAAATTGCTTATCTTTTCTAATTATTGAAAAATAGATAAGTAAAATGATTACTCATTGTTTAAATACAAGTTAATAGCTAAATAAGTACTAGTAAATAGTAGGCATATGAAAATTAAAAAAACATATCTTGAAGTGACTTGAAAATTCATTGCAGTAATTCTTTCAATCACCATCCCCTTTTGTGTACTTCAGTGATGATAAAACGTTTATTAGACTGATAATCATAGCTTCCGTAGCAATATGTCCAAATCTTTTCTACACTGATTATTTCTGAATGGAGGAAAAAATCTGGGTGTTTGCTCAGTTTTAACTCTTATCTATGGCGAATAAAATTAAATTTTAAACTGACCTGGCTGAAAAACTATTTAAAAATTAATATTTCTAGATCAGCCACTTCTGGATTTAGTGTAATGTTTTGGTGCAGTGTGAATGGAAATATGTTTCAAGATTTGAATTAATAGCTACATGCTAACCAGTATCTTGACTTGTGAAAGTTTTAGTTTCTGCTGTGTAGGGTTGAAATGATGCTTTGTAAGAAAGAAGGTCAACTGCCAGTAATTAGTTGCATAGCCATGGGAGAAAAGACAGCGGTAAATGGAAGAACCAAATATATTCAGCAGGTAAATGGATGTTCAAAAAGATGACATTTGATGTTAAACTGAAGGAGTAATCACAAACTGGAGACAGTCAAAGTGATAAGAGAATCAACCTGGATAGCAATATTCTGGCTGTATATAAAATAAATGGTAGCAGATAGTTGGAAGCCCAAGAACATAAGGATCCTTTTGCCTAAATAGAAGATACTTAGGACCTGAATAGGAAGCCTAAAAACTGAAGCATTTGAAGAGAACAGCTATTACAAATTCTGCAAGGGGGGAATACGTCTGTGGAAGAGACTACTGGGAATGGGAAAAAAAAAAGAAAAATATGTACTACAGATGACAGTGGAGAACTGGACATGTCACTGATAGCTGGAAGAAGGGGTTCAGTGAGAAAGTGGAAAAATTGAATTTTTGCTGCTCATATATTTGAGATGCTGGTCGACTAGCCAGGGTATAATTGCTGGAAATACATAAAGTGGCAAGATGAAGGAGAAAGGAGATGTAAGGGTATAGTGCTGGTTTATTCTGCTCTAGTATGGCACATCTAGAATTAATAAATGAAAAGGAAATCATGATATAAAATGGAAGACCAAGTCATACATAAGTTAACACATTTAAATGACTTGATCTGGTTGGTTTAATGTGTTTAAGAGCTTAGTGTATATCCTGATGCGACTCAGATGAAACACTCACTGATGTGTGCTAAAAGAAAATAGATGAAAGACTCTCAAATTTTCAAGACAGGTATTATTTTTTTTAGCTGTGAAATCTGACTACCTATGCATAAAGATTTCCTGTTAAGTGAAAACAGAAAAAGGGGAAATGGGGATAAGATCTCTTCCAACAAACTACTGTATCAAGGCTTGCAAGGCAACTCTTCCTCTCATGCTTGTTTAGAGATTCTGATTCTGAGAGGAGACCTTGGCCCACAGGATGTCGTCACCCTTTTTTTTTGCAAATAGTATGCTGTAGTTCTTAAGGGAGAAGTGGAGTGGAAGTAAGCATGGCCATACAAGTAAATACCTGACACCATCGCTACTAGCCGCAGAATGAAACATGGGAATGCAGTACACTTCGGCGATAAATGGTCAAGGCTTCAGAGCTTTAGTATCCCCCCCAAATGCTGTCATTCCCATCACACACTTTAACCCCTTTATGCCATGACTTGTGGTTTTGTACTGTAGGACATGCTGACAATAGAGCAGCTGTCATTTGCTGGCTCTGCTACCAGTATGTAATCAGAAGTGTAACTGGAAACAATGGCAGAGTGAGTGGTGCTGCTCGCAGGAAACAATCCTGACTTCTACGCCTGGTTTATTAACATTGGCAGAGGAAACACTGAAAGAATTAAGGAATTTTACATTTCGTAATATCACTCTATTTTTAAAACTTTAGGCCACAGAAAATCAGCCTTGATTTTTGGATCATAAAGAATGACATGCTTTTTATTGACAGGAAATAATAATAATAATGGAAATATTTGTATATATTGTGTGCACATTTTCTTTTATGTTGTAAGGAGAGGAAGAGAAACCCAGGTATTTGTTTCAAAAGTATCTTAAGCTACTGAGGTGCTGAATTTTTTAGTCAGTAGTGACTTTTTTACCCACGGTCTCCGCCCAGATGATCTTAGTATCTAGGTTAGATATGAGGTGACACAACAGAGAATAAGAAAACATCAGGCCTGGGAAAGGGAGAGGACATTTACATAAAGTAAATGAAGCTCTTTGATTGCACTTGGTTACACAAGATAATGGGTTAGTGTGGTCATTTCTTTGGAGAAGGGTTTTATGTTTTTGTTTATGAGTAGATTTAAAGAGCAGAAGACTAATGCTATGGCTCAAACTCTTCAAACTGAAAGAGAGGATTTGGCCTAATACAGTTTGATAGAAGCATCTACTAAAATCATTCAAAAGGCTTTTTCTGAATTCCTTTGATCATTTAGCTTTCAAAACATAATCAACCTGCTCTTTGGTTCTAAAGTAGGGCATTATCAAAGAACATGTGCTGCATAGCATCTTGCGTCCCTACAGTCAACCAACTGCATTACTCAGTCTTCTCTTGGAACGATGCAGCATGGGCCAGCGTAGTTTGAGTCAGTTTTCCTTGTTTGTTTTTTACATCCTTAACATGTTACGTTAATGCTAAAAGAGACACCCCCGCGCTCTTGAGAGACTGTAATGCCACTAGCTCTGGGGATGGCATTCCCCGGCTGTGAGAAGTGCAGTGCCACCTGCATGGAAAAGTGAAGGTGTTGTAGCTGCCTCTTCTGTATTGTTGTGCTTTGTGTATAAAGCTCTGCTCTCTGCATTGATCCGTTTTCTATATACTTCTGCACAGCCTGGAGCTCTGTAGACCTAAACACATCTTGGTGACACAGCTCTCTTTCCATTCCCATCCCCCGGGTTGTGTCCAGCCTCTTGAGAAAAGAGGTGGTTACACTCCTTATCGCAGACGCAGTGAACTTTTTCTTAAGCAACTAGGTTGACTCCTGCTTGTATGTTGTGCAGTTGGAAATCATAGCCATCTGAAGTAATGACCTCTGTGTCTTGGATGTTTAATTCATGCATTAAATAGAAAGCTTTTCTGTGCTTGCTCCAGTTTTGTGATCTTACCACATGAAAGAGATTCTTTGCACTCAAGATCCCGTGGGCATTGATCCATAGTCTTTATCTGGGCACATAGTTGCTCTAGGAGAATACAAGAGTTGGAAAGCTCGTCCCTTAGTAAAATCCAGACTAGCAGGTATGTTTGTGTTCTTGGTGGATGTGTTTGTCTGATTGCCTGGGTGAGATAGTCGGTTTGTAGATAGAGTCTGTATCCAACATTCAAGCTTGTTTGCCAGAGATAGCTGATCCAGCCTGTCTCCAAAGTAACTGAAATGCTTTTCATTTTTTTTCAGCAACTAGG
The DNA here is from genome assembly GCF_011077185.1 of Oxyura jamaicensis. NCBI lineage: Eukaryota > Metazoa > Chordata > Aves > Anseriformes > Anatidae > Oxyura > Oxyura jamaicensis. The sequence goes on from NC_048895.1 coordinate 7,789,682, forward strand.
AATTTGGGATTTCTAGAATGTTACATTGGGCTCAATTCTGGAAGTAATCCAATATAAGTTTTATAATTTGTAAGAGAGAGCATGCAAACAAAATATGGGTGATTTGGAAAGCACTGCGGCTATTTTGATCAGGAGGCTGGGGATGGCTCTGATGGGAGTATTCTGGCAAATTTCAGGAATTAGAGACATTTATTTATGCTAACCTACTATGCCATTTATCACTTAACAACTAAAAATCAAGCATTAATCAAACATATCAGCTGAGATGTGATTGTACAGTACCATAAGTATGATGCTAGGTTCCTGGCTCTGCTGGCTGCAAACCACGATGGCTTTTCATCTCTGAGGTAGGGATGGCTCAGGACAAGAGGCCTTTGACAGGGAAAGCTGGTGGCCATCACCTTTCTTCCTCAACCTCCGTTGTGTATGACTTGCATTTATACACAGCTTTTCCATGCATCAGGACCACTCTGACCCAAAGGGTTTTGTCTCTTTTTCTAGAACTCGTCTGTTTGAGCATGTCCAGAGGGTTGTTGCCTCCTGAGTGCTGGTCCATCCAGGACTTTAGATGAGCATTACCTATTTTCAGACTGGGTCACAGTCATGTCACAGTCATAGTTTCTCAGGGTATTGCAGACTGAGTATGATGACTGTAGTCTTACTTTATTTATTTATTTATTTATTTATTTATTTTCTCCAACTGTGCTAAACATAGATACAACAAAATATTTCAGTTCTTCCCCTATGACAAGCCCTCGTGTGGCATGTTGAAGGCAAACAAGATGTGTTCCATGAACTGGCTGCAGTTGAACGGGGATGGCCCTGAAATGGTATGCACCTCGTTTCACCTACATCAGATAGCATTATAAAGGAATTTAACTGCAGCGTCAGATCCTTTCTAATTGAAGGGATATCACTTGGACTCCTTTCCTTGAAGACTACCCACACATTTTCTTTGAGATCCAATCATGACATCCTTCACTGAGGAGACACCTGTAGGGTAGCTGAGCAGGTGCCTTTGTAGTTTATTTGGCTGTCTAAAGTCATCAAAGGTGTGAACTTTTATCAAAAGCATTTTGCCTGTGTTTGTTTTATAATTGCATGTCTTCCTAGATTATAACATAAAAAAGAATCTTCTGCATGGTCAGGACAACAAAACCATGCCAATGTCAAGTTACTTGACTACCGAGTCTCTTCACTAAAAAGCAAATTTACTTTTCTTCAGTTATTGAAATGTCTTGCCTAACTTGACTATTGACAGAACGTGGTCAAGCCAGGTCACTTTTTTTTCTCCCTAGTTTCATTACCTCCAGGCCAGTGTGTAACAAGGCTGCACTAAGCCATTAAGAAACAAGACAGTTTTAGGAAAGTCTCTCTGACTGGCCATCACTTGATTTGGCTGAAGAGGTCCCCTCTGTTTTGCTGCCTCCAGACTGTTTGGTGCAAGCACACACTGGGCAAGACATGGAGCTCCACACAGTCCCACCTGAGCCTCTTAATCAAAGGGAAACTGCAGCACCTGTCTCCAACTGAACAAAATACAAATCAAGTTTTATCTAAGTTGTGAAGAAGTCCTGTCATTTCTGCTTTCTTAGTTCAAAGAAATGGGGGTTAAATTTCAAAAATGTCATTTATGAAATCACTCAGTGTAACTTTTTTTTTTTTTTTTAAGAGATGGATGTTATATATGTGACCACATCATGGCTTAGATATATTATAGTCAGGGAGATCTTCCTTCATGTGGACTTTTTCCCTTTCTGAGGCTGTAGCATGTGTTGTAGAAGTCTAGTGCAAAAGTATAAGAATTCAGAATATAATATGGCTTTCCTATTGTAAAGTGCTGACAAAAGTTCTCTTCATTTCCCTGTTTTAGGATAAAATATGACAATATTCACTGAGGAGCGAAGAAGCGTGCAGCATGCTTATTTACACTGTGCTGGTGTGCTAGTCACCAAGTCTTATTGAAATGTTGCAGGAATTTGGAGAAGTTTCCAGTCATTCTGTGTGTAACAAACACTCTCTATTAAAATATAGTGCTTCTTGGTTATTATTAAATGTCTCAGGGTGGAATGATTGAGTGAATCAAAATTGCTATTTTCCCAATAGGGTCCTTTGAGAATTTCTGAAAGAAAGCGAATCTTCTGTGGATTGGATGCACTGCCATATATTTAGTTGTTCAGTACTCAATTCTGTGTATTGAACATAAAATTCATAAAATCCACCCCCTCTAATGATTTTTCACAGGATCGTTGCTTCAGTGAGGCTGTGACACCCTAAGATACGAAGGCAGTATGTCTTATACAGTAAATATTTCCATTGCTTTATAAAGAAATCTAACCTGCTCAGTGTTTGCATGTCATTACCAGCTCACAGCTGTTTATGAGCAATGCTGCTGTCTCAGCGCTGGGAACAAACAGGCTTGGGCATGCATGCGAATGACATGGGTTCATTCCTGTCTGTTTCGCAAGCCAGAATTGTGGAAGTATCTCCCATTCTTGGCCGGACTGTTTTTCTCTGTAGCAAGCCTAATTTTCCCAGGCAGATTGTTGTCATGTACTAATAAGCCTCCAAAGAATACAAAATATGTGCTCCCATGGTTGCACATTTTCTAGTTCAAAAGCTTCTTCTTGTGGCAGACCCAGGTATGACAATCTGAAGCAATCTGAGATCATCTGCTCTGCTGTTTGCATGTCCCCACCCAGAATACACATCTACGTTGCTGTGTTATAATAGGTGAGTTGGCTGAGACCTAGATATTAAAGTATAGGTTTGGACTGATAGGCTTTTTGATATACAACTGATTTTCCTTCCTTAGTAAACCAATGCTAATGGCTTCTTCAGAAGTAGAGCATAATAAGCTAGAAATCAAACATATATATTTATATATATACAGCATATATACAGCATGCTGCTCAAATAAAATTGTCTTTCCGAATTAAGTGGTTTTAACATGCAAAGTTACTCTAAGCCACATGAACTACACGCGGCAGTTGGGGCCCTATCTGCCATACATGCATTCATCGTGTTTTGCTATAATTTCCTTGAGCAGAGTGAGCTCTCTAAAGAAGTGGTCTTAGAGGCTCACAGATGCCCTCTGTAGTTTTTGTTACAGGAAAAAACGGGTTCCGCAGATACCACTCTTTTTTTTTTTTTTTTTTTTTCCCCAGGTAATAGACGTTATCTCTGGCATAAATGGACACCTGCTAACGTGTCTCTTATCCTTGTGATGAGAGCACCCTGTCTCTCTTAATGCCTCTCTGACATGCGTGGTTTTCTTGATTGCCTATCAGACGGTTTTCCATCCCAGCTTCCTGCTTTTTTTGGTCAATGTGAAGGAGGGAGAAGGTGTCTTGAGTCCTCTCCATGATGTTTTGATTCCTCTCAAGCCACAGCTGGGCAACGTAAGGTAGTCAAATTAAATATTAAAAGATAGGTGGTGACATTTTTTCTTAGTTTTGCTTAATCACAAAATAAGTCTTGTATGTGCATTCCACTTGTGCACAGTTGGTTGTCCATAGCCAAGTAAAAGTTGCAGACACTTGGCTTTGTGAGTCTGAGTACTTTGCCTTTGGACAATTTGCCAAATTCTGGAATGGAAAACAGCTAGGTGATGGTAATGGCAATATCACATATCAGCTGAATATAATTCTTAGCATTAATTATCCATTTTTGAAAATGAAATTTCCAACAGAGATTTATTTTTTACAGTATTTTGCAGAAATGCTTTACCTTTCTCAGTTTAAAAAACAAATGTTCAATAAAATTGAAGACACAGTGGGTGTTTGTATTTCTGTAGTTTCAGAGAAAAACTTGATGACTTCACTTTTTTTTTTCTTTTCTTTTCTTTTTTTTTTTTTTTTGAATCTACAGTGCTTTATTTTTACACTGTACCTGTGATTTAGGCCCCTTTCCCTTCTTTGGTAGAAAATTCACAACTTCAGTAACTTGGCAATGTGGTTCTTATTTTGTCACCTATTTGAAAGTGTGAAATCATTTTTGGCAGGAAAAATATTTCTTGCTACAAGCCAGAACAAAGAAGCATGAAACTTCACATATGAAATATTGTGAGTTTGGGTTATCAACCAAAGTAGTACCATGTGCTGCTCTACTGTGGTCTTTTAAAAACAGGGTTTATTCTTTTTTTCACTGATCAAGGTGAATTTACCTATGTTTTAATACCTCTTTGCTGCCTTGGAATGCTGAACAAATTTTCATGCACAGATACTGTTTATACATCCCTCTGTTTAATTGTACAGAAAGCAGCAAGTGCACAATACTTGTGCTCATCCCCTGAAAGTCTGTCCACGTGAGTCTGGTTCACTGGGGCATCCGTATGCACTGGTACAGGGCAACAGGTCAACCAGACAAAACTCAAGAGCTATCACCTTCAGTTGTTACTGTCATGAGGTTTCTCTTAAACTTTATTTCCTTGGTGTCTCTTCTCCTCATAATTCCCACATCTTGGGTGCTTTTTACAGTGTTCTTTTAATTGAGTTAGCTACAACAGGGGTCAGATCACAACCTCATGTAAATCGCTCTTGCTCCTTGAATTAGAGAGCTGAACCTACCTGTTCTCTGTCTGATTCTTCACTTGTTGCACAAGGAGTACTTCTGCTAAACACAGTCAGTAGGTTTTTTTTTTTTGTTTGATTTCTTCAAGTAGCTGTTATATCATTAAATATTGATCTAAAAAAAATTCTTAACAAAGCAAAACAAATTGATTTTAAACATAGACACAAAATGCATTCTTTGCTCTGATGACAATTTTTGGTGAATAGAACGATTTATTTTTTTGGTCTAATCTGACCTCTCCAAGTGTTCTTCAGAAATGAAGAAAGAAAGGAATGTTTTTGTGAAGGAGGTGAGTGGAGTGGTGTCTATAGTATGAATCTGAGGTATTAGTATCTTGTGAATAAAAGAGAGTGTGTGTGGTGATAAAACTGTGTTAACTAGAGAGGAATATACCACATATTTCAGTTAAGAGTGTGAATAACTCTTTCTGAGGACCAAAATAAACTCTGCATACATGACAGTGTACAATGTAAAGAAGTATTCTTTCCACGGATGACTGTATTTCAGATTATTTTGATTTATTAATATGCCACATATGCTTAAGAGTATCTTCTAACTTTGTTAACTGTCAAAGATGTTAGTTCATAACCGTTTTATCTCTATATGTAATGGCATTATAAAATGTTTCTCTGATACTTCTAGCAACAGAATTTGTATAGCTTACAATCAAAGTGCAGTAGCTTGAAAAAGAAGTGTGATGTTTATTAGGTCTAATTGTGTATAATTTTCAAAAATTGCTTGTCTTATAAGAAGAGATAAATGTTTTCACACTTTTAATGCTCAGACATTGCACACTGTCTTCACACCAATTAAGCCTCTCGGTCCTGTGATGTGCCCTTAGTTTTCAGGCTTCTCCTTTTTATTAATTTCCTTCCTATAAATTAAGTAAATGCTCTGCTTTAAGTTATCATCAAGCAATGGATTTTACTATGTGTTAAGTAAGGTACAGACATTTTTGGAATTAATGTGCCTTAACTTCTTCCTTGAACCTAAAATTCAAATTACATTCACTTCTATATGGAGTAATACTTGAGAAGAAAAATTTCAAATGACTAGGAGTTTTTCAAAATATTTATAGAGTTGAGGTTCACCTATTGCTCTTTGCACAAATTATAGTTACATGTTCATTTATTAAGTTTTTTGTTTATTACAGCAAAACTTAGAATTTTGTTCTCTATTATAAGGTACTAGTATTATTTGCTTTCTCATACAAGATCTATCTGTTTTCAGAGTTTCATAACTGATCCAATAATCTGCATATTGATATGTACATGTGTTTCTGTTTACATTTGTTTCTCTTTTAAATAGAATAGAGTAAGGATGTGATGGTAACACATTTTACACATGCTATGAATCAAGGAAGAAAGGATAAAAAAACAGCGAAGTGATACTGCAAAATTGAAGTGAAATTTAGGTGACATTTTAAGATGTTGAATCTGGTTTTTAAGCCTCTGAGGTTTATTCTTCTTACTTCCTGAAATGAGTATTTTAATTCTCTCTCACAGCCAGTGACTTTTAAAAAATACTAATGCCCTGTGACGTGGGGGCATAACAAACTCCAGTGGTCCTTTGAGATAATGGTTTTCTGAATGGTGGCTTCTCTGTTGTATTCTTCACTTATTGCTTTCTCTTTTGAGTGGGCAGGTGAAATCGAACGGAGGAAGCAGAAGTGACTGAACACTGTTGGTGGCTATGGCTGCCGTGAGGAGGGGTTCTTAGGAAGTAGATGGCTGTTGGCTGGCAGTGGAAGAAAGGCCATTCATATGAGGGCATAAAAAGGCACATCCCAACTTTGCAGTTGAGTGTAAATGAGAGGCAGAGCTCTCCTGTGCAATGAGTGGGAAAATTCAAAGAGCCAGTGAGTGAGAACAAGGAATCTAGAAAATGTGTGTTGGTTAGGTAGAGAAACTTGGGTGAAGTCCTTGATTTTTATGTAGTAGAATAAGAAAGCAATCTGAAGAAAGGAGGACAGACAGACAACATGCAGGAACAAAGAGGTATTGATAGAAGACTTAGTTTAAAATTCAGTTTCAGTGGTAGAGTTCAGATGAAAAGCTAGGGAAACATTGGAGGAAAGACTACCTGAACATTAAGGACATAAGGTCTCTGTGTTATCTACTGAAGTGTTTGATCAGAAGGCAGGGGAAGAAAATAGTGAGATGTCACACTTTCAGTGAAGAATGGGAAGAGGAAATCATGTAAAAGAAAGAAGGCAGCAATGGATGCAGAAATACTAAAAGCAAAGTTGTCACTACAGTACTAATATTGATGAAAATAGGTTAGGTAGTGTAGCACGTGGAAAACTATTAAATTCTGCTAGCAAACAGAAAACCTTCTTTTCCTTTAAATGTGTCCAGGAATTTTCCTTAGCAGACGCCTTTTCAAAACTAAAAATAATGAAAGATTGAAAAGATTACAGCACATTCACAGAAGTATAAAACAGTTAATTTTGGAGTATATCCAAGTAAAATAATGTCATCAGTTTGGATATGTGGTGGTATGGTAGTGGCTGATGGGAATCAGTTAAGGTCAGGAGGAGGAGGGGAAGTGGTGAGGTGGAGGGGACTCAGGCAGGAAAGGAAGCGATAGTAACAACTTTTTGATGGAAAATGCCCAAATTACTTAGGACTACCTGCAGTCTTAGATTTGTCAATCATAACACAGAGCATCTTCATCAGACACTAGATGGAAACCTTAACTGTTTCTGAAGAATCCAAACAAAGCATGGATCTGTCATGTTGTAGCATCCAGTATATTAACATAATTATCAAATTCACACAGAGACTGAAGAAATATTTAGTGAAAAATAGCACCACTGAACAAAAGAGCAGACCCAGCACATGAGCTCAGGGGAAAGTATAGCTTGCATGCCCAAACATGTGATCTCAGAAACACAAGTTAGAAACCCCATTATTATGAGTTGGAGAAAAGCTTGAAATCCGCTTGTCTTCATTTTGAAGACCTAACACAGAAAGGACATTCCTTTCTTTTTTCTTTGAAGGATAGAAATCCTTTTTTTTTTTTTTTTTTTTTTTTTTTTTTTTTTTTCCCTTGACAGAAATGTCAGTCATGTAATAATAAAACACTGACAAACAAATGGGACTTGCCCTGGGTTCAAGGGGACCATGGGAAATACTGTCTGTATAATATTTTCTGGAGCAGATGTTAAGCGATCCATTTCTACTGCTGGTTTTCAGGTGATGTTTTAATGCTAGCCCATGACAGCTGCATACTTTCAAAAAGAAAAATAAAAAAAAAGAAAAGTTGTCTTAGTAATGAATAAAAAAGTATGAAAGTGAATTCTTTGTACCACGCAAGTAGGAAGAACATATTGGTTAACAACAACACTAAATAAAGTGGCACCAACAGTAGTTTAACAATTATAAAGGGATGTTCTTATGGGGTAACCAGTGGACTAAAACACAAAAGTTAATAATGCCACATCCAAACATAAAAACTTAACAAGAAAAACTTGTATTAAAGTCTAGAAGGCATTGTTTTTGGAATGTGTATATTTTCACACCCTATTCTGTTGTTACACAGATGGCTTTCAGTTCTTTTCATATAACAGAAGTACCATATCAAATATAAATATATATATATATTTCCTATTAAAGTAGTCTAGTTGCCTTTTGGCAACTAAAAAAGGAATAAGAAAGGAATTTACATAGCTGTTTGATATTCATTTATGCAATGCTGAAAAGCCATATAGAAAATCTAGGAAAAAATTATTTAGAGTCCAATAAAAATGAGTAAGATTTGTTATTACAAGAAAATTGTTCTTATATAATACTAATTCCACACTCCATTTGATACAATTTTGGTACTGTTCCATCTTAGTTCCATTATTTCATGGTTAAGAGGGTTCTCAAGCTAAGCCCAGCAGAAGAAGACTGTGCCTGTGCTTTTCCACAGGATTGGTGGGCTTGAACTTAGCAAATTAGCCAGCCATCACAGAAGGGGATGGTTAAGATTTCCTTTTTTTTTTTTTTTTTTTTTTTTTTTTTTTGTCCCTAGCAGTTAGGGAAGCATCTAATGTTTTACATCAGATAGTTTTGCTGTTGTAGATAGTATCTTTTCTTTAACCAGCTAGCTTCTGGCCTGGAACGTGGAACAAAACGTTTCTCTCTCTCTCTTTCTCTCTCTCTTTTTTTTTTTTTTTTTTTTAAATTAATGCATTGAGAGTGAATAGAACCTGTCAGCATGACAAGGCCATCTCTGAAGGGTTAGGAATGTCTCAGCTGGGAATATTGGGCATAATAGAAATTTTTCCAATTTCCTAGTCAATCATATAACCCTTTTTTCGACCTTTTTCCAAGAATCACATAGGTACTGTGGTTGTGTCAGGGAGGATGGGATTCTGTTTCCCTGACGGTCTCTGTTAGCTATCTACATATGTTCTGAAGATTATTTTGATTCTCATCTTTTTAGGTACAAATGTTTATAATGCTTTCTATATTTGGACTTTTAATTTTTATGTGATTAATAGTTTCAGATGTTGAAACCAATAAATACTAGATTTACCAACGGCATAGCAAGAGAGATTAAAAAGAAAACAAAACAGTGTGTGTTGTTGTGGGACCAAAATGCTTACCTAACTAATCATTATTCAACCATTAATTCTGTTAATTTCCAGAAAACAAAATCTCTTTCTTTACGGTTGCAGTTACAAGGTATTCGCATATCCAGGTGGCTTATGGGTGTATTATCATGACTTCTGAGTTGAATCAACGTTTATGTGCAGTATGATTTTTCTTGTTTCCTTATTTGTATTTGCATAACTTAGGCAAAGGTGCGTTGACTTCATTTTTGTGTGGCACAGCAGTGACCAGCAGTGCCTGAAAACACTAACTTTCAAGAGTCTGATAGATGTTCACTGTTTTATATGTTATATAGACTTTTCCTCCAAAACCAGATTTTCATCATTGGTACTTGGCATCACTGATAGCTTGTCAGTGGGAAAAAAAAGTTCAACATGAACATGATAAATGAACTTGAAAGTCCATGATGTTGCCTTAGAAGGTTTAGCAGCAGCATTGCCTGGGCAGATTACACTGTGGATACCAACATTTTACATGTTATTATAATAAATGCAGACACTTCATCTTTATCTCTATTACACATGCTGACATCTGCTATGAGTATTATATTTGCTTGCTGAAAAAGAGCTTTTTCCAACACCCTCAACTGTGAACAGCTAGATCCTGAAATGAGTCTTTTCCCACATTAGCCACATTTATTAATGACTACTGCAGAACTTTTTTTACTTCTACCAATTCAGAAATTGAACATGTTTACCTGCAGCACATTGTACTTCAGATCACTGCAGGAAAATTGAGGCTCGACATTTGCAGATAGACTGTATTTCACTGCACGTGATGGATGTGGATATAGATTCTCTGTACGGTGAATAGGTTGCAGGTAAAAGCAAGCATTCTGTCTTGCACTGAACGTGATGAATGTGAGACTTGAATGCCTGGATATTGAAAATGCACGTTGCTTGAATGGACAGGTATGCCATATCCACTCTTCTGATCTCTGCTGCAGACCTCTCCATGGTAGTCATTTTATTTGGAGCCTGTTGTGTGCCAGCGTGCAAGTCTAGTAGAAGGGGAATTCAGTCTGAATCTAAAACCCAGGATTTCTGGGCCAGTAATTGAGACAACATAGGGAATTCCAGGAGCATCTGTTATGTGGCCTCAAATATTCTAAAATAAGTAAGGGATATTTAATCCTTTCATTAGTTTGCTAGTTTTTTATATAAGAAATGCAAAGACATTTGTTGGCATTCAGAGTTCATTTTGTTGTAAGGACTGATTGTGGGCAGTCACCTCACAGCGATGCAAGTTACTGGCTCTTCTCACTTTCCTGCTGGCCACGCTGAAGGTGAATGGACCATTATTGATTGCTCATGGTCAAGGAGCTGCTGTAGGTTTATTACAGCTCAACAGTCTGGAACTGAGAATTTTCCTTGGAAAATGCCAGCATAATCTCTCTCATAGGAAGAAGAGACTTGATAACATGAGGCTGTGTGATCTAATAGACTGAAATAAACGAAGGCTTTGGTCTCTGGCATCATCTTTTTTTTGTAGCATTTTCAGAGTTGCACAAGCCAGGCCCTTACGCCGTACAGCCAGAATCTAGAAAAGCTGAGTGCTTGCAATTTCCACTGGGAATCATGTAAGGATGCTACTTTGAGAGAAGCAGGCCATTTTTAATTTTTGAAAGTAAATAGATATTATGGGGCTATTTGGAAATATAAGCCTGATCTAGAATCAATAGCCATAGCCTTTAAAAAGGGTTTTTAATTGCTGTTAAAATCCACGAAGGAGCAGAAAGGAGTACTAAAAGGATGTATAAGGAGGGAATAGCAAACTTTGAAGCAGTATTCAACTTGTTAAGAATTATGCTATATACTCTTTTCCCCAGCCAGTATACGGGCTTTTCACACTGTCCCTTTGCATGCTTGTGTCAGCCAGGTGTCACAATCCTTTAGAAGCAAAAATGTCCCAAACAGGAGACTGGTGTTAGTGTGGAGTTTGAAGAAGACGAAAGATCATTGATTCAGAAGAGAAAAGAGTGCTGTGAAAGCTTTGCTGATCCGAGACAGAATCTCATTTTTATTAAGTGGAGTAGATTGCAATTCTCAATGACACACCTGTGCTTCTTTTCTGACTTGTTTCTGCAATCATTTCTGATAAAATACTAAAAATAAATAAATAAAAAAAAATAGTTTTAAGGCCCTCAGGGGGTTACACGGGACTCTTGGGATTTACTGTGTTGATTAATAGAGTATGAACTGGCATATCTGAAAGGCAGCTGTCCAAAAACACTGGAAAGATCCATCTGATACATAGAGTACAAATGCACATGAGCTGCTTGAAATGTGTATTACAGCAGTAATGGGTTAAGGCTTAGCACCATGTGCGGTGTCGTCCTGTGTTTTAACGTGACTGTGTTTTTCCACTTGTTCTTGACAAAGTGTTCGATCACACATCCCTACAGTGCATAGTACTGACTGAATACATTTAATGACTTATCATTAGTCTTACCAACCCTCTACTGTGTGATTCTTCCTTCTGCCATTACAGCAAAGGACTGGTACATGCATCTTTTTTGGCGCCCTACCACTTTTTATATAGGTTTTTGAAGGAACTGTGAATGTACTCAGAGTGCTTCTTCATTTTAGGAATGTAAAGTCTTTTCTAAACAGCAGTGAATTTAGATTTATAAGCCTGTGAAATGGGCTGGAAACATCAGAAGATGTTTTACAGAACAGCAAAAGGCTAAATACAGACCATGCCAGGCAAGTGCACAAGGATAAGAAGTGACAAGAAATATTTCTTCCTGATATACATATATGAGGGAAAGAAAAGATAATTTTGCTGCCTGCATTCCGAGAGCTGAAATAGCTGCTTTGCCACGTGGTGGTTGGGTCATCCTGGCAGCTTAGTATCTCCGCTATCAAATTCCTCAAGAACTGCACAGATGAAGAATGTTTCTCTGGAAGCAAAAAGCCTTTTCTTGACCATATCAAGTTGTTTCATTCACTTTATCTGATCCTCATCCTGTCAGGACAATTCACATTTTGCCTTGTTTTTTGGTCATATGTGATAGAGTAAGAACAAAACCAAAAACTTTGTATTTTCTACTCATCTTCAATATTTAACAGCTGTATTCCTCTGTATTGTAATGCAGTGTGTGAAACTGTGCTCTTCAAATTTATGTAAGCGGTGTACTGGGCATGTACCAAATGATGAAGTACTGCTGACCCCTCCTTAGTTTACTTATCCCATAATTTTTCAGTGCATAATCTCGGAAGCCTAAACAACGAGATAGCATAGAGTGTTTTCCTATTGATTTCTTCACTAGAAGGCTGATAGCGTAGTATGTATCAAATTTGTGACATTCAAGGTAAACTTGAGAAAAAACACAATTCCTTCCACCCTGACATTTCTGTAGGTACAGAGCAGGCAAACATAGTCAAGAAACATAATTTCTCTTAGAAATCTAGCATGGATTATTTCTGTGAGAAATTAAGCTTTCTTCTACACAGAAAAAAAAAAAAAAAAAGAATATAAAACTCAACACTTTTTTTTCTTTGCAAAAGCAATCAATAGAAATTGATTTTGCATGCAGCATACATTTGGTTTAATGGCTTACTTACTCTGTGTATAAGGAGCACATGCTATTGGTAATAACTATGAAACTGTATTTGGTAAACGTACTTCAATAGAACTGCTTAAAGATTATACAATTAATTTTTTTTTGTAAATCTCAGGGGGTTTTCTGAGCTATTTTAAATTTTCAGAGTAGAAGGGATACTTGAGTTATTTGTTTTTAATTGGATTTAGCAATTGCCCCATGCAAAGAACTTTGCTGAAGACTTCACAGACAAAAACAAGAAATAGAAACACTCCCTCTTTTCAATAAGAATTCAAATAACTGCTGATTTGTCTATAGAGAGTTGCAACTGTAAATGTCTGTCATTATTAAGAAATATGAAACCCATTCTAAGTTGTTTTGGTTGGTAAAGTTTGAAGTTGACAGTTCAGCGTATGAGATGTGGTGTGAATTTTAAAGCAAGAGTGCAGTGGCAGGACAGGCTGTAGAAGGTTTACTGGGTGAAGAAGTGCGAGCACTTTCATCTGTTGTTCAGAGATTGTAATTTTGAAGCAAAATACCTAGGTATCTGAACACATCAGGAACAAACTTTTGTCTTAAATGTTACCTTAAAAAATCCTTTTTACTTTAAGCACATTTCAATAATTTTAGTAACTTACTAGTTTATTTTTCTTCAATTTATGCTTAGAACTATGTAAAATGCATTTTGATGTAATCTTATTCAGACCAAAACACAAGAAAACAAAACAACACCTGAAATTCTCTTTGACAAGCTTATCTGTCAGAAAACAGAGAAGCAGAATGTCTTAAAATCTTGTTTCCAGTGATGCTTGTGCCATAGCTGCTAAATACAGTTCCCCTTTTTTTTGCTTCTGAAACTTTCAAGCTGTTCTATGACACTCATCACAGTCTCTGCTTTATGCACATGTACAGTTTGATAAGAGAGAAAATTGCAAAACTGGAGAAGATGAATTTTGCCTTGATTGCCCTTGGACTCTTAATTGCTGGTTAGTGAAGGAACACTCCTTTGAAGTGCAAAAGCAGTCACTGCATTTAAAGACTTGGACTGCTCAAGTGGGAAAACAATCTCTTGGATATTTTTCGTTGAAAAAGTTGATCTGTAAATGATAATCAAAGAGCAGGCTATTCAAGTTTCTTCTTCTCTTGTTCTTTTAAATACTTTCTGCATTCCTCAGGCTGTGCTTTGGCATTTGGAGATGAATGCCATCTCATATGGTGACAATAAGGCCAATTCAGTGCCCTTCTGCAGGACATTAGGCTGTATGTCCTGCTACACGTAAGGGATTAATTAAATAGCTGTGAATAGCATATTTGAGACAGAAAGGTCACTGTCAGCATTTTGTGTGCTTATGCTAACCAGTTATGTTAGGAGAATAAAATGATGCATTAAGCATAATTAAATGTGAATTTGCGATGCTTATAAGTAGAAACAGTTATTGTCAATTAATTGACTTGGTGTCGTTTTGTGTAAATGGATCATTTCAGACCTTGTTAATGACAGAATATTTCCATGGTTTTGACAAGGTATTTATTTTCTTAGCAGCCTGAGTAAGAGTCGTCTTCTCAAGTGGCCATTCATTCTGATATATAACTGTGTTTATAACTATTTTATATCTGTCTGTATTACCAATCTGTATCTTTTCTAAAGAGAAAAATATGTATGTGGAAAAATAGCGTGTCTAAAATCCCTCTTGGAAGAAGGGCTTACTTTAGTTGCTACCATTTCATAATGTAAAGGTGAGCTTGATATTCAGGCAAAGAAAAGAGAGAGGTAAAAACTACTTCTGCTCACTGATGAGAACGCCGACCCCTGCGCATGTGTTTGTGTCTTTGCCATCTTTATCAGGCTGTGATGTTCTTCTCTTCCTTCATTATCGCCTTGTGCAGCACTCAGGGCAAGAGGAGCAGAGCTGGAGCAAAACTGAAACCTGGTAGGATTTGCTTCCCTACCCTAGTAAAGGCGCGGGTAAATATCTCCCTGTACTTGTTCTGGTGGGCAGGCTGCAAACCGTAACCCCTCTTGGATACACACTCCCTGTTACCAAAACGGATGCTTTCTTTTTGGTTACTGCTGGTCTAAACTGAGTACCACAGTTCTGGGCGCTGTAAAACTGGGTAATAAATGGCAGTCTTTGTCACAAAGGGTTTTCAGTCTGGATTGTTTTGTGGGAAAGCGATGAGGCAGTAGACTGCTAATGCACGAATTGTTCAGGCACATGGGAAATATTTAAGTACTGCTCTCATGATGTTTTCTCTGCTTAATTTACTGGTATTATTACGTCATACTGGTGAGATCATCACCAGGCCCTCTCATGTTGCTGTGTTTTTATAACCAATACAGTTTTGTTTGTGTGCTTTCCTTTGAAATGATCTCACATTTATAGTATATCCTTTTGGTTTTGTTTTTCTAAAAAATGAAGAGAGCAGAAATCCAGACTGTTGTGTGGGAAGGTTATTTGCCTCAGTTTTTAATAAGTGTAGATGAAGATATCTATTATGTGCATTCAGCTGGCCTTTTCTCACAATGACAGGTTATCACTTTAGTACTGTAGGGTAAGACTTTAATTGCATTCATTATATTTGGCGGAGGATTGGCTAGGGTAGCCTCTAAGGATTAAAACTGTTTATCTGGGTACGAAGAATCATTTGGTAATCTGCCAAAGCACTCTTGTTATAAGGGGAGGTTTTCCTTTCACGCTGAAGAACCACATAGATAAACACATTTTCTGGGCAGCTCTCTTTGGTGCATGAAGTCATTAATGTAGGACACCTGCATCTCAGAACACTTAGGTTACCTGTTCTGCATCAAACACTTGTGCTGAAGTATTAAACATTTGTATTTCAGTCCTGGAGGTCATGCTAACATTCTTTCTCATCATATTACAAATGCAGTATCAGAGGTTGTTTTGGACTTTCTTTGCATGGTTTTCCTCTTCAGTTGATAAATGAGTCTCTTGACAAGAACAGCTCATTCAGTGCGTAGTAACTGGTAGATCTTATTGGCTGTAAAACAGGAACCACATATGTAGAGCTTTTCTAAATCTTCTGCAACTTTATGGGCTACCCAAAAATATAATTTCTAGCAAAATAAATCCATAATACATGCAGAACGTGCTACAAAAGATGCATTGATCTTTTTTTGTGTGTATGCAAGTGAAAGCAAAGAATCAAAAACAACCTGCTGAAGCAAGAAAAAACAATGTAATAACTAAGTTATTTGTATAATTAAATAATAGCTAAATAAACAATTACAACAATGTCTGATATTTAATAGTTCATTTTGTTTTCTTCTTTTAATTGTATCTATTGTGTTCTCAGTATGAGAACTCCACTCCCTTGCAAGGCATCTGGCTGATTCTGATAGTTTTAAAGCTTTAAACGCTTCTTTAGCAAAGGAACATGGCATTTGATATTAAACAATGATGATCTTCAGTTAACAAATCTGAACTTGTTTTATTGAATAGTGTTGATAGACGAGTAAGTTAAACCTTTTTATGCAGAAACTTGCTCTCACAGGAAGATTCTGCAACAGTGCAAAGTCAGCCTCACATTGCCAGCAGAAGCCATCCTGGAAAAATAGATTTCGTTTATGAGTTTCTGCTGTGTCTTTGAGGCACCATATAAAATTAACTTTTATCTCTAGACAAGATCTAAAGTGTTTGTAACAGTTCACTTAAAAGGGTGGGGAAAAAGAACACTGTGTTAACTAAAAAGACGACACATTGCCTGAGGCGGTCTGCTTTTCTCTTGGCTCTAGGAGGAATTAGCTGTCTTCTAAAGGTCTGATTCCTCATAAGTTTGTTGTTGTGCTTTATGTTGTTATTGTTGTTGTTGTTGTTTAATCAATAACTGTAGTTTTCTCAGATCTTTTAAGAGTGCCAGTTGCCAAAACAAAGATTAAAAATAACCCATATTTCTGGATAAGGTGAATGATCTGCTAGCCTGGCTCTTCTTCAGTTGAAGTACTGTGTTTGCTTCAGGTAGCTCTGGGAAATGCTCCGATTCTGTAACTGAACCCCACAACAGAAAAAGGACCTGATTTTAAAAACAAGAGAAGTGATGGGTCTCACAAGTGCTTGTCATTGAGAAAATGATAATCAAAGGAAGTTTCAGTAGCAATCAAGTAGTTAAGCTATTGTGTTCCTGACAGAAAGAATAGCAACAGCTGTCTGCCCAAAAAAGCAGCATCCTTTTCAGGGTTTGTTTAGGGCCACAATATAGCACAGGCCTCAGCTGTACAAGAGTGTTAATGGACAAGGAAATACAGTCTCTTCGATGACACTTCAAGAATAAGGGATAACAAAAGATCCTAATCTATTAGCAAATACATTTTTCACCAAAAAACAGTGAAAATGTTTTTGATATAGTGTGACTGTGTGCAGTATGCCTCTCTGTTTCAAAGGCAGTCTAAGGACTTTCATTTCAGAGCATGCAGCTAATAGGAACCCTGATGCTATTTTGAAAATCACCATGGGAATGTGTAGAAATAATAGCCATTTCTGCACAAATTAAAATATAAATGAACTTGTACATAAACACTGTCATCAACTTTAATATTGAAAATGCTACTGAACTTTAATGTGTTTTTCTGTCCACATAGACAGAAATCCTGTCCTAATTCATTCTCGGGCATAATAGCGGACCCTGGCTTCTGCTTTGTCCTCGTGTAGGAGCTGATCCAAAGCCCACAGAAGTCTTTCTTACTGAGTTGTGAAATTCGAGTCTGATATCCATCTTATTTAATTGCTTTTTAATGAGGATTATTAGGGGTGAATTATACTTCCTTGCATGTCATAAAACAACATTTTAATTTGGAATTCTGTGTTGTTTTTCTCAGCCTTGTCATCCATGGCACTTTCCATTTCCCATGAGGTGAGCCTGAGGTTGGCAGAGTGTGGGAATAGGTCCTCGTGCCCCATCCTGATGCTTCTCTAGGTGGAACACGTGTATGAGGCAGCCCAGCAAATCTGAGCACGTCTGTGGTCACAAATTTTACGTGTCACTCATCTATGGAAAAAATAAAATCATATGGGGATAATGTGGTAAGAACTGGAAAAGAGCAGGAAGATGAGGGGTGTGCAGAAGATAAAAAGGGGGTGAGAGTAGGAGTATCTCTAGCTTGTCTTCCCTGTGCTTCTGTAGCCCTTGAAGTCTGACCCCTGAAATGCCACTTTCCATTTTCAGATGATGGAATGAGCCATCTCTACATCTCTGCTAAGTTCTTCTACTTGCAGTACACTCCTCTGAGTGCAGCGCCTTGCAGCCCGCTCTGGCTGCTTCGGCGCTCTCCCTGTGGCTGTGTGTTTGCCTAATGGTGTATGCCTTTCCTTAGGAATGGTCCATTGCATGAGATGATTAAACCAGCAGGCCAAGTTATAAAACTCCAACTTGGGGGTTAAGTGTGGTCTATATTCGGCACATAGACCTAGGACATTTTTCAAGCCACTGTGAAGCCCTTGTACTTGCTTATAGTTAGGAGCTCAGAGGGAGCTCCGTTTGTTGATCTATATGAACCAAAAGGCCATTAACTGCAAGGGTCAAAGGGTTAATGGAAGAAATAGTCTCTGCTTGCCATTATCTTGAAATGTTCTGCGGGAACTGGGGAAAGATAACACTTGCTCCCCTATTCTGTAGGTGTTTTCTAAAAAGGTGACCTCACTGTTCTGGGACTAAGTAAAAGATTAAATGCAAATACAGAGGCCAAGAGAAATGAACTTGCTCAGGCTGCTAGCAGAGAGCCATGCTCCATTAAATGACCGCTTTGGTAGCATCAGGTCAAATTCTTCTTATATGGGTAAAGGTCATTGAGATTGTATTTCTTAATTTCCTAACTTTGTCTTTGTATGCGCTGCTGTTTTCTTTTCATGTACACCAGGAAAAGAGCACTTACTGTCTGCAGTACTTGGGTGTATGGAAGATAGAGGATGGAGAAAGATACAAGCGAAACTTCAGGTTAGCATTGTGTCACAGAAACAGGTGTCATTTGCTTCCACACACAGTAAAAAACAGCGTGAAAGGAGACAGTAATGCTCCAACACACAGCAGAAGTCAGTTCGCAGAGTTAACGTCTAACAGGCTTCTCACAAGGAGAAGAGAAAATGCAATGGCAGTGAGGAAAGACTGAGGCCAGGGAAACTCATGAGAGGATCTAAAAACTGGTGGCTGTGGTCTGGGAGCCACAGGGAGCTGAACGTGTCTCGAACCTGGGCAGCTCTGGTTAAGGCCTTAGGGCTTTACATTAAAAGATGTTTTGCTCTTGTGAATTCTCCTGGTGATTTTTTTTTTATTTTTATTTTTTTTTACCTTTTTAAAGCCTCTGTGCTTCATGCTGGCTGTTCACAGAATGGGGACTCATATATAGGCTTTTGAGGAATATGTTGTTTCAGGTTATACAAATTAACGTGAGAGCTTTGGCTCTCTGTGAGAATCATGGTTTTGGACTTTTTCAAGGGATCAGTAATGAAAATGAACAGCTGCTGTTTCACTGAACATTTATTTAATTTAATTGTACACCTCATTCTGTAGAGGAAGAAGGGATGTTAGCTGTAGAAGTGTTCAAATGTTAAATGTGAGGGCCTCATAGTCTTTAGCGATACTCATGGCTTTACTCATCTCACATTTTGAATTCTCAGAAGTGATGTGTCGTGGTGCTTCAGCCCACTGTACTGCGTATAACGGGACAAGGTGATTTAGGAACACTTAGAAAGTCATTGTCATCTTCAATTCAGTTCTGCTGGGAAGATCTCTTAGGTTTATCGACCAAATGAATAGTTTTAAAAGAACGTTTAAAATAATTGAAGAATACTTAAAAGCATTAAAACCACAATGTGTTCCTTTCTCAAGGATACACTCATGATTCATCAAATAGATGAGGATATGTACATTTAGCCTCTAAGAGGGATTTCTGTCCAGAAATCTCATGAAGATGCTGGATGTGTTATAAATTCTTGTATTAATTATGAATGTTTCGTATAATTTCAGTTTTGGTGGTTGGTTATTCTTTTGGAAAAGCAGAAACAAATATAAACCATAATGGTAGTCCATGATATATTGTATAAAAAGGTCACTCACTGACAAAGCAGAACATAAGTAAGTCAGGTAACATTATAGCAGAAAATTGGTTTAGATACTAAGCAAGAAAGATTAGATTCACTCTGATATCCATGTTGCATTTGGTATCAGTTCTAGGTACCTACAAAACACCTGTGAGAAAAAATGAGAGGTGTCAAAAGCTAAAAAAGATAAGGAAGTCTAGACCAAAGGTTTAAAGAGATGATAGGCTGGTATTTTTTTTATTATTATTTTTATTTTTTCCTTTTCCTTTTCTTTTTCTTTTTTTCTTTTCCTTTTTCTTTTTCTTTTATTCCTCCTTTCCTTTTCCTTTTCCTTTTCCTTTTCCTTTTCCTTTTCCTTTTCC
>NC_048895.1:7809825-7819748 GCF_011077185.1 Oxyura jamaicensis
TTTTTTATTCCTTCTTTCTTTTTCTTCTTTATTCCTTCTTTCTTTTTCTCTTTTTTTCTCTTTCTCTTTCTCTTTTTTTCTTCATTTTCCTTTTTATTCCTTCTTTATAATTTTGTTTTTCTTGTTTCTCTTTTTACTTTTTTATTTATACTATTTTTTATCATTGTTTTTCCTTCAGTTTTAGGCTTATAAATCAGGTTGGGCTTGTGACAGCCAATGAGTACTGAGTTATTACCCACCTGAGATAGCATGGACATGAAAAGTAGAATCTAGGTATGGAGTTTCTTGGCCCAAAGTATGCCAAGCATCACTTCTTAATGGAGTTTTTAATAGAATACTAAACATCAGGATATTTTGGGTAGCCTTAGTTTGGCTTCATGTGTTTCTTACGTTTGTCTTCCTATTATTTTAAAGCTGGCTTAGAACTGAATTTGGAGTAAATTAACTAATTTTGACTTCAGATTAGAATGAATATGCAAAAGTGAATTATAATGCATTGGCTATATCTATGCATGTACACACATATGTACATAGAGAGTTTATATATATCTGAATCTATACATTTTGAGACTAAAACTGGTTGGAGTAATTGCTAGTGTTCTTGTTCACAGAACTTTAAGTTTAACAAATACAAGTATCCCCTTGATACTTTTGTTTAAAAATACTTAATGTACATCAGTTTGTACAGGGTCATGGGTGTAGTGAGGCTGATGGACAGGTAACAAACCAAATACCAGCACTGCACCCAAGGCATCCTGTTTTCTGGCCCACTGCATTGCAGTGTTGTTCATCCTCAGACTATGTCATTCTGAAGTTATCTTGAGGTTGTTGATGGTGTTAATTGCTGCCATGACTTGGTTCACCAATTCAGATGAGAGAACTGGGTTTGGATAAAACACTGTAGTGTTATCCAGTTTGGATAAAAAATAAAGTAGTTCTTCTAAAAAGTAGAACTGTGCCTCTTTAACATTAGCCCAGACAATTCTGTCCCTTTACACTTCGGCTTCAGTTATTTTGGGTCATACAGTAATCCAGTTTTCCATTTATCTTGTTATTTCTATTGTAGTAAGTTGTGTTAGTGAACGGGGCCACCCTCTCATCTGTAATACCCCCACTGTGGAAAATATTTGGCAAAATTTTGCTGTTCACTTTGTCACTCATCAGTTTTTCTTTCAGTTCCTTTTCAAATTACACTATTTCTATTCCAATGCATTACTTTCCAGATATTAGACGCTCTAGTTCTTAAAATTACAAGTGCTTTGACTATTTTAATCCTGAGCAATGAATATGGGGATTAAAGGGACATGCCACATGTTGTAAACTTGTGCTAAGCACAATAGACACTTTGGGAAAAAGCATTAGACCATTCCCACTTGCAATTGAGAGTGAAGACTAAACTTGAAAAAATTAAACGGTTGTTGAAAACTCTGCCTTCAGTTTGACCCTCATCATATGACTGCACTAAACTAAAATATGTGATGAGTCCTGTTAAACAATTGTGCATTAAAAAAATGTTTTAAATCCTTCCAACAGATTTCTCTTTCATTTGCTGTTGTTTTACTTATCAAATCCTTCAGGTTTTTGTTTCCTAATGCTTGTTTTGACAGGAAGTTACATATAGCTTGTATATAAAACATGTAACCTCTATTTGCTTAATTTACTTGTTAAAGGAAAAACGGACTTCAGGCTTTTTTGTCATATTCACATCCATGAATTATTTCCAATAGAAGTTGCATAAACCTAAGTAAGAAAATTGTTTGCTGTCTTTCCAGGTGAATAAATACTGCTCATTAAGATCAACAATTAACTCACTGTTATTCATTGCTAGAGAAGAAAAATTAATTTCATGTAGCTACACTGGTGATTTCATAAATAAAATCCATGCCAAGTCATACTTGACTATGTAAAAGATTTTAAACATTTCCTCCAATCCCCTGTAAAAGCTCCTTTCTCACTTATTTTGGCTTGTGTGATCTTAAGCCAGCAGACTTTTTATTTTTTTTAAGGTTGAAGGTTAATTGGACAAAGCATTTCTTCATTCATGTTTCAAAGTCTTCTATCTGATTTTTCATTTCGTAGAAAGTCTTTGAACTTCTGTTTGAATGTCAGATCTCTAAAAGACTTCATTCAGGAAACCCAAATTTAACCATATTTATTTTTCCCTACTTCAGGGATTGGGGAAATAAAAGATTTCTAGGCCTGTCTCTGAAAGGTGCGTTAATTGGCTAATTCTACCTCCTTCAATTACACTGGCCATAAGTCTCCAATAACTTGCCTCCTCTCTCATAGAGAATGGGTGATCATTTTCAGTGGTGCATAAACAACCAAACAGCACACAGGAAGTCTGTCAAAAGTATCGGTGTGCGGCCACCAATGAGCGAGGGCCTCTTGGACAAACGAGAGAGAGAACTGTAAAGGCTGGAGCTGAGGCAGCAGCTGGGAATTTCTATCATGGAGGTAGAGCAGAGAGTTGTACTTTCACAGCCCCATAAAGACTTACTGGGGGAGACGTGGCTCTGGGATGTTTGGCTGTAGCCTACAACATGAGCTTGAACGTTGATGCCCATCAACTGCATTGGAAGACTAGTGCAAGTTGTGGCAGTGCACCTGGTTGGATTTTCTGCAGCAAGAAGTAAAAGAGTATAGTCCCCTGACTGGAAGCTTAGGCAATGTACTTCTAAAACATAGTTCGGTATTACTAAAACTAGTGGTGTGGTTTTTATTTATTTATTTATTTATTAATTTTTAATGCACTGCTCTATCCATGCCGAAATGGAGTTCTTAAGAATTTGAGAAACTCAAAATTAATCTTTACTACATTATGCATTTTTTAAAGTTTATCTTATGAATAAATCCTTTTGCACAAAGTTGTCAGCTGTTTTTGTAGGAGAACCATACGTTTTGGAAATAATTTTTTATTACCCTTCGTATTTTTACCTTCTGTAGCAGTCTAAATCACAAATATTTTGTAGATGCTGTATTTTGAAGTTGTGAAAGATTCTGACAGGATAACTACTGAAAGTGATGCACTTCTCTAATCTGTGTTTTCTGACATGGATCTTTTATCTTGTCTCTGAAATGGATTTTTTTCGTATTACCTGGCATGCTTTTTTGCCGTACATCTTTGGCACCCAATAACCCACACAGAATTTCATTTAAGACAAAATAGTGACTCCAGCAGAAAATAAGTGGAGCCTTCTCCTGTGTAAGTTGTAATTGAGGTTATGGCATGGCATATTGCCTTTGGCAGAATTCTATTACTGAGAAACTGAAACCATGATTTTGAGGCTGCTGCAGTGTAAGCAAAATGAATTAATTATTAGTGACATAGGAAGAATTAGAGGAAAAGAGAAAGGCTTCTTGAGTGAAATACAATGTATTGACTTTCGGAAAAAGAGAGAAGCAGAGCAAACAACTTAGTAATGAATAAGCCACTTTCAAGTATCTAATGACTTCTTCAGAGATCTGCAAGAGTTGTACTGCTGCTTGTGTTGGCTCTCTACTCCAATGCATGTCAAATGTTGCTTAGAAAATTTATTTTTGTTGTGCAACTATTACCTTGGATTTAACGGTGACTTTTTGATGAGTGGGACTTACCAGATGGCAGTAACCGATATTATTGTCTGTAAGTTGTTTTTTTAATACATTTTTGGATTAACTGTAAGCATTCTCTCCTCAAGGAAGAAAATACCTGAAAAAGAAGCAAACAAAACTTTTTTTCTTTTAATATGAATTAGATGAAAATATTGGTCTGATAAAGAAAGCATCCTAAACATATGCTTTAAAGTACATGTAATATGCTATTGAAGTAAATCTTTACAGGTATGTGCCTCTTAATAATGTGCTGATTCAAGTTTCTTTGTCACAAAGACACACAGGACTTTAATAATGAGATTCTTCATATTATCTGCTCTGAAAGGATGTTTGTTTGCAGTCTTGAATGATCTCTGCATGAGTTTAAGTCAGTACAGAAAAATAACCAATCTGTGGTTGGATTTTCCTGCACCTATTGATGCTTTATGCTTATAGCGCATATGCGTTATGAGCTGTCTTCTAGAGATGTCAGGGAGATGGGTAGATAATAAGGACTACTTGACATGAGAAAAATGTAGCAACTTGGCCTTTTCTCATATTTCTCTGTCTTGCACTTTGTTGCTTTGTTGTTTACCTTTTCTTTGTTTCTACTGCTTTACTTTTACAACCTCTCATTGAGCTCCATTATTTTGATCAGATGTCAGTGAAGCCATTATTCATTATTTTCTGCTGTGAGTTCCTCTGTACTTGTAATAAGGGATTTTTGATCTCCTGTGAGTGTCCTCATGTCTCATCCATTTTGTGATTCCTAAGTCTTCAGCTCTGGTAGTAGAAAGGTGCTCTGTGAGTATCGCAGATGGAGTTGTTCAGTCTCTCTTTACTAAGCAGAAAATTTAGGGATCTCCAGGTGATAGTACAGTGCAGAATGGCTTTTATTCATATCAGCTATATTTTAATATTGTACAGTATCTCAAGACTATAATGACGGTGGTGGAACTGAACGGATGGCAAAAAATGCAAATAAAAATGGCTTACTGCCAGTCAAGGAGTGGAAATTCAACATTACTGAAATTTATTGCCAAACAAACAAAAAAGCCTTCTTTGCTTTTCTGTTTCATGCTGCTATTTAGACTTTCTTTCTGTCTGTCTTTCTGTCTGTCTTTCTGTCTGTCTTTCTGTCTGTCTTTCCCCCTTCCCTTCTTCCCTTTTATTAAGAGGACATCCTGAAATAAAAGAGATTAGTGAAACCACTATGTACAAATAATTTTTTGTTTGTTTGTTTTGTTTTGTAATATCAGTAGCTAGATTTTTTGAAACGCTGACAAGAAGCAACTCATAGTAGGGAAATGACCATGAATGTGTTTCTCTAAATGTTTTTAGTGCTATTTCATTAACATATTCTTCTTACACCAACGGTCAAGTCAGCAAAAACAGGTAAAGGAGAATAACAATATTCAATAGTTTCAGTCATCTTAAAAGTTTCTGCAGTTATAGCATCCCCCCCCCCCTTTTTTTTTTTCCTTTTTTTTTTTTTTTTTTTTTTTTTTTTTTTTTTTTTTTCCCTGTTGTTGCATGGTAACTTTTCATTTGTATTGTGATTTGAAGCAATACCGTATATTAATGTTACATTAGTAAAGGCCATCTACCAGCCTTCAAATCTGGTGCCATCTGAGTATCAACACATTCAAACAGCTTGCTTCGGTATTTTTTTTTTTTAATTTCCCTTTTTTTTCAGCCAAGGGCATAGGAAAAAAAATATTGAGGGGATGAATTCAAATGTACTAATAATGTTACTTTCCAGCATCAGTCTATTTACTGAGGGGAAATGCTACTGGATTACACACTCTGATAAAACAGGGTGACCCTCTATCATGCGATGTTATTCTTCAGCAGTGCAGAGTAATTGGAGCTTACAGGTAAGACCACTGCTTCTGTAATTAGTGTTTTTGAAACATGAGAAAGATTTTGCAGGCATACAGTTAGATCACACATTTGCATGGTGCTTGTAAAGGTCTGTGGGAGTACCCTTATCTCCTTGCTCTGCTTGTTAAATGTCATTCTTAAATAAAAAAGGGAAGTATCTCTACATCACTCATTTATATGCAGCTGCAGTTTTCATCTTGTAAGTAAAAGTCTGTCAGAAAATAAGAAGGGACAAATCCTTGATACGCCAAGTAAAACTTTGGTAGTACGACATCCAAGTAGCTCTCTCGGTGAAACAGCTAAGTTCCACGCTAGATAGCTAAGAGAGAGGAAAACTTTTGAAGAACCTCGTCCATAAGCTATGCATTAAAAAACAAGCAAGCAAACAAACAAACAAACAAAAATACAACTTCACAGCTCCTCTGTGAGGTCAGAATATGAATTTTGATGAGAGTCAGTTGGAGTTCTGCACCTGAAAGACACCTTTAAAAATTGGTGTGTGGTGCATAATGAAGCAGTGTGGCTGCGGTGTACACATACATTAATATTTTTAAGTTCTGTTTAGACTGAAATTGTTAGAATGATTGAAGAAGCAGGGGGAAAATGATCTCAAGTTCTTTCAGCAATCTTTTTTTTTTTTTTTTTTTTTTTTTTTTAATATGTTTGTTATTTTTATAACAGACTCTGCCTTACCTTTCTTTTCGTGGTGCTAACACCCCGAATTGAAAATTATGGCATAGCTCAAGGATGAGATGGATTGAAGTGCTTTTTATTACTGACTGTTCCCAGGCAAAATGTTTCAAGCAAACTGGGTAATGGAGCTAAATCACATTATATGGGGTGCTGGCCTTGAAGTGATCTTTCTATTATGCCTTCTGATAAAACAAAATTGCATTTGAGTTGTGTAAAATGATAAAACAAATGAATAATTGCAGTGTGTAAAAATGAAAAAAATAATCCTGGTTTGACTGGTTAAATAAGTAAAATAGGAAAAAAATCCACAAATCTGATTAGGTATTTAAGGTATTTGATGACGGACATCCAGTCTACTTGAAGAAATATATTCTAATTTTAAAGAATTCTGAAAAATTGGCAGATAGAAGCTAACAGCTCACCAGAAGTCTGTCGCCTTTTAATCAAAAGTGCCTGTGCCACAGTTACGGAAACAGAGTTTAAAGGTTGAATTCCCCCACATCCATCTACAACTTTTACCAATTTTGAAATAAGAAAATGATGCTGGCTGTACTGGATTGACAAAAGACTCAGAATATTCTCCCATCTTCCAGGTATTTATAACAAAGACTTCCTAAGACAAAGGTAGTCTTAATTTACTTAATAACTCTTAACAGGTTTTGGTTTCCTGAATATCTCTCGTTGCTTTTGAACTTGCATAATGCTTTGCATCTGCAGCATTTGGTCACTTTTTTATTTATTTATTTATTTTTCACACTTATTACATGTCTAATGAAGAGATGAGTCCCCTTGTTTGTGGTTTGTTTTGTGTTTTACTTTTTTTTTTTTTTCCAACCTTCCTGCTGCCTCTTATATTTGACTCCAGTTCTTGCCTGTGCACATTTAATCATCTTCAGGCCACTCAGAATATTTGATCCTTCATTATAATTTTTAAAGTAATAGTTATTGTAGTTGATATTTTAAAATATTTTATGTTAATTAAAGAAATAGAGGGTTTATTTATTATTTATTTATTTCTATATACTTAGTGGTTTCTATGTACTGGTTATGGCTACGTGCTGTGTTTCTGGAGCCCTGAGTGGGGTTTGAAGGAAAACCTGCTGGAGCTCTCAGTTTTCAGAAGAGGGTGGTGTCCCTTGTGTTCATATAAACACAGGTAGTAATTATTAGATTGCCAAAGGGATGTGCAGAGCTGCATTTTCTTTGGTTTTATTTTTTTATTTTTTATTACTTTTTTACAGCTTCAAGGTAGTACCTTTGATCTGCTCTTGTGGTTTACGTTGCACCCAGAAAGCAATCCACTCTGTTCTCCAGGGTGAGTTTTACATGTGCTGCCCTTGAGACAGAGGTCCGTCATCTACATAGCAAGCACCCTTTTTTCCTGATGCAGTGCTGCAGCTCATGTGGTCAGATAACTCAGTTTTCAAAGGGCAGTACACTTGTGTATTTCCATCTATTTTACATTATGCATGTTTTGCTTTACATCTGCCTTAATGTAATTTGCTTTACATTTGCCTTAATCTGTTTGCTGTAAGAGAGGCAGGCAAGCCTATTAATGTAATTAAGGCATATATCTTGGCGAAGTGAACCCTAATAGTTACAGCTAGTAACTCAGGACCAGATGGTTCTGAAGTACTGAAATCTTCACTACTAGATAAGCTGGCCTTCCCAGCTGGAACTGAATAGCTTGCACAAGAGCCTGTCTGAAGAAATTGCACACTAGTCACAGCAGAGAGGTCATTGCCACATGTGTGCCCCTGTCTCACACATTGGCTTTGTCTGTGTCCTGCCTTGTGTTCAGATGGTGCTCATACAGACCTCACAACCTTCTTAGAGTATTTCTGTGAAGAGTAAACTTTAGTCACCTCTAGGTGACTCGATCAGGCTGGTTTCACGAAGGTATAAATGGGCAACAAGATAGGATGAAATGATCTCCTTTGTAAAAGCATTATAACAGATGATGGGGGTTTACTTGAGAAGGATGGCAGACAAAACTGGGAAAGAAAAACACAACAACAAAAAACACTGAGTAAAGAATGCTAGTCTGAGGTCCATGAAACAGACCTCAAAAGCTCTCTTGTCATCTTCATCGTGTGATACTTCTCTTTTCATAACAGATTGTCTCTGACAAGGATATGGTGTGTTATTTCATAGATAAACTTCTAAAAAAAATCCACCACATATTTAAAAGATTGTTTTTAATGTGAACGTGATTGATGAGGTGATGTGTCCCCAGTTCACCAAAGCACTGAAGCATGCGCTGAAGAGCCTTAGTGACCAAATGGCTGATAAGGGAAATGCTCCAGTGGTCTGACGTAAAAATCAATTTTCCCTTTTGTTCTTATGCCATTTTTCTGTGAATTGCCATCTTTTAGTACTAACGTTTCCTTGCCTTCGCTGGAACGCTGTAGTATTACAGCAATTGGTACTTGGAGTGGTTTTGCTGGATACACTTTGGAAGAATTTAGTGCCACTAAGCTGCAGCATTGTGCCCTTGCCTTTTCAATTTGCTTGTCTTCAGCGTTTAGTTACTGGGCCCTGAGGACATACATATATTTACTCTTAATTTTTGGACACCCATGTTGTTAGAGCACAGTTGGTCTTTACCACATGGGTAGAACATGCAGTATTCAGCAAGGCTTTTGAGCTTTTTCTGACTTGGATTTTAGGATGTCATGCCTTGGTGACCAGATTGAGAGGATCTTCATTTGCTTTTCAGAGAGAATTTATGGCCCTCGGCCAAATTAAGTTCACATACTCTCCTGATGCAATATGTGCATGGGTGTGGAAGCACAGATAGAAGTTCTGGCTTTCCTATAATGGGATAATGGAAAGTCTGTAGGGAATGGGACAATAATTTCCCCATTATGAATGGGCCTAGGAAATGAGTTTTCAGTTTCACTAATGTAAATCTTTTCTATGCCCACTCAATTTACTATCTGCTGTGCCTCTGGGTCTGCACTAAGAAGTGCTTCAGCACTTGTCTAGACTGATTAAGATTCATATAAATAGATGCTTTCTATATGAAATGTATTTTGGCACTGTATTGACATTGGAATATATTACTCTCCTAGCCTTTAACAGTTGAACAAATTTAAATAAAATGATGGTTCATTTTTACAAGGTGATAAAATGAACATAATTGGCTTAATATCTTAATCTGGCAGCCTGGAATTAGATTGCACATACCTGTATGCACAAAATTTGATTAGAGAAAATCAGATTTTCCATTCCACTCACTCCTTTTGTGACCTTTGGGTATTCCATCTCATTGCCTAGAAGGAGTCAGTTCAGACCAACCAGTCCTAGCCTGGTGATGTCACCCTTCCCTCCCCTCCCCTCAATTGCTTTTTGTCCGCTCTGTTTTCTTACTGTGGAAGAACATTTGTTTTCCCTTAATATTCCTAAACAAATTTCCTGTAGAAATGGCAGTAATGTGAATAGGGTTTTAGTACAGCTTTGCCAGGTGGCTCTCACCATTATTTCCTGGCAGAAAAAAAAAAAAAATAAAAAATTGATTGAGATGAGTTTTGGGACACTAAAAGTGGTTAGTTTGACTTGCTACTTTTTGCTGTGCAGAATTATTTTGCTCATCAGTCTTTGATTCTTCTCCTCCTTCCTCACTTCCTCTTCCTCTTCCTCCTTTTCTCTTTCTCTCTCTTTCTCTCTCTTTCTCTCTCTTTCTCTCTCTTTCTCTCTCTTTCTCTTTCTCTCTCTCTCTCTCTTTCTCTTTCTCTTTCTCTTTCTCTTTCTCTTTCTCTTTCTCTTTCTCT